>NC_091287.1:845000-1016600 GCF_032444005.1 Ranitomeya imitator | reverse complement strand
TATTTTACAAATGCAAATATTAATCTGCAGAATGTGGGGGGAATATGGAGAGGAGCAGAGTGTGGTGACAATATGGAGAGGAGCAGAGTGTGGGGACAATATGGAGAGGAGCAGAATGTGGGGACAATATGGAGAGGAGCAGAGTGTGGGACAATATGGAGAGGAGCAGAATGTGGGGACAATATGGAGAGGAGCAGAGTGTGGGGACAATGTGGAGAGGAGCAGAGTGTGGGGACAATATGGAGAGGAGCAGAGTGTGGGGACAATATGGAGAGGAGCAGAATGTGGGGACAATATGGAGAGGAGCAGAGTGTGGGGACAATATGGAGAGGAGCAGAATGTGGGGACAATGTGGAGAGGAGCAGAGTGTGGGGACAAGAGGAGCAGAGTGTGGGGACAATATGGAGAGGAGCAGAGTGGGGGACAATATGGAGAGGAGCAGAGTGTGGGGACAATATGGAGAGGAGCAGAGTGTGGGGACAATATGGAGAGGAGCAGAGTGTGGGGACAATATGGAGAGGAGCAGAGTGTGGGGACAATATGGAGAGGAGCAGAGTGTGGGGACAATATGGAGAGGAGCAGAATGTGGGGACAATGTGGAGAGGAGCAGAGTGTGGGGACAATGTGGAGAGGAGCAGAGTGTGGGGACAATATGGAGAGGAGCAGAGTGTGGGGACAATATGGAGAGGAGCAGAATGTGGGGACAATATGGAGAGGAGCAGAGTGTGGGGACAATATGGAGAGGAGCAGAATGTGGGGACAATGTGGAGAGGAGCAGAGTGTGGGGACAATGTGGAGAGGAGCAGAGTGTGGGGACAATATGGAGAGGAGCAGAGTGGGGACAATATGGAGAGGAGCAGAGTGTGGGGACAATATGGAGAGGAGCAGAGTGTGGGGACAATATGGAGAGGAGCAGAGTGTGGGGACAATATGGAGAGGAGCAGAATGTGGGGACAATGTGGAGAGGAGCAGAGTGTGGGGACAATGTGGAGAGGAGCAGAGTGTGGGGACAATATGGAGAGGAGCAGAGTGGGGACAATATGGAGAAGAGCAGAGTGTGGGGACAATGTGGAGAGGAGCAGAATGTGGGGACAATGTGGAGAGGAGCAGAGTGTGGGGACAATGTGGAGAGGAGCAGAGTGTGGGGACAATATGGAGAGGAGCAGAGTGTGGGGACAATATGGAGAGGAGCAGAGTGTGGGGACAATATGGAGAGGAGCAGAGTGTGGGGACAATATGGAGAGGAGCAGAATGTGGGGACAATATGGAGAGGAGCAGAGTGTGGGGACAATGTGGAGAGGAGCAGAGTGTGGGGACAATGTGGAGAGGAGCAGAGTGGGGACAATATGGAGAGGAGCAGAGTGTGCGGACAATATGGAGAGGAGCAGAGTGTGGGGACAATATGGAGAGGAGCAGAGTGTGGGGACAATATGGAGAGGAGCAGAATGTGGGGACAATATGGAGAGGAGCAGAGTGTGGGGACAATGTGGAGAGGAGCAGAGTGTGGGGACAATATGGAGAGGAGCAGAGTGGGGACAATATGGAGAGGAGCAAAGTGTGGGGACAATATGGAGAGGAGCAGAGTGTGGGGACAATATGGAGAGGAGCAGAGTGTGGGGACAATATGGAGAGGAGCAGAATGTGGGGACAATATGGAGAGGAGCAGAGTGTGGGGACAACGTGGAGAGGAGCAGAGTGTGGGGACAATATGGAGAGGAGCAGAGTGGGGACAATATGGAGAGGAGCAGAGTGTGGGGACAATATGGAGAGGAGCAGAGTGGGGACAATATGGAGAGGAGCAGAGTGTGGGGACAATATGGAGAGAGGAGCAGAGTGTGGGGACACTATGGAGAGGAGCAGAGTGTGGGGTCACTATGGAGAGGAGCAGAGTGTGTGGGGACAATATGGAGAGGAGCAGAGTGTGGGGACAATATGGAGAGAGGAGCAGAGTGTGGGGACAATATGGAGAGGAGCAGAGTGTGGGGACAATATGGAGAGGAGCAGAGTGTAAGGGGGAATATGGAGAGGAGCAGAATGTGTGGACAATATGGAGAGGAGCAGAGTGTGGGGACAATATGGAGAGGAGCAGAGTGTGGGGACAATATGGAAAGGAGCAGAATGTGGGGACAATATGGAGAGGAGCAGAATGTGGGGACAATATGGAGAGGAGCAGAGTGTGGGGACAATATGGAGAGGAGCAGAGTGTGGGGACAATATGGAGAGGAGCAGAGTGGGGACAATATGGAGAGGAGCAGAGTGTGGGGACAATATGGAGAGAGGAGCAGAGTGTGGGGACAATATGGAGAGGAGCAGAGTGTGGGGACACTATGGAGAGGAGCAGAGTGTGTGGGGACAATATGGAGAGGAGCAGAGTGTGGGGACAATATGGAGAGAGGAGCAGAGTGTGGGGACAATATGGAGAGGAGCAGAGTGTGGGGACAATATGGAGAGGAGCAGAGTGTAAGGGGGAATATGGAGAGGAGCAGAATGTGTGGACAATATGGAGAGGAGCAGAGTGTGGGGACAATATGGAGAGGAGCAGAGTGTAAGGGGGAATATGGAGAGGAGCAGAATGTGGGGGCAATATGGAGAGGAGCAGAGTGTGGGGACAATATGGAGAGGAGCAGAGTGTGGGGACAATATGGAAAGGAGCAGAATGTGGGGACAATATGGAGAGGAGCAGAATGTGGGGACAATATGGAGAGGAGCAGAGTGTGGGGACAATATGGAGAGGAGCAGAGTGTGGGGACAATATGGAGAGGAGCAGAGTGTAAGGGGGAATATGGAGAGGAGCAGAATGTGGGGGCAATATGGGGAGGAGCAGAGTGTGGGGACAATATGAAGAGGAGCAGAGTGTGGGGACAATATGGAGAGGAGCAGAGTGTGGGGACAATATGGAGAGGAGCAGAGTGTGGGGACAATATGGAGAGGAGCAGAGTGTAAGGGGGAATATGGAGAGGAGCAGAGTGTGGGGACAATATGGAGAGGAGCAGAGTGTGGGGACAATATGGAGAGGAGCAGAGTGTAAGGGGGAATATGGAGAGGAGCAGAATGTGGGGGCAATATGGGGAGGAGCAGAGTGTGGGGACAATATGGAGAGGAGCAGAGTGTGGGGACAATATGGAGAGAGGAGCAGAGTGTGGGGACAATATGGAGAGGAGCAGAGTGTGGGGACAATATGGAGAGGAGCAGAGTGTGGGGACAATATGGAGAGGAGCAGAGTGTGGGGACAATATGGAAAGGAGCAGAATGTGGGGACAATATGGAGAGGAGCAGAATGTGGGGACAATATGGAGAGGAGCAGAGTGTGGGGACAATATGGAGAGGAGCAGAGTGTGGGGACAATATGGAGAGGAGCAGAGTGGGGACAATATGGAGAGGAGCAGAGTGTGGGGACAATATGGAGAGAGGAGCAGAGTGTGGGGACAATATGGAGAGGAGCAGAGTGTGGGGACACTATGGAGAGGAGCAGAGTGTGTGGGGACAATATGAAGAGGAGCAGAGTGTGGGGACAATATGGAGAGAGGAGCAGAGTGTGGGGACAATATGGAGAGGAGCAGAGTGTGGGGACAATATGGAGAGAGGAGCAGAGTGTGGGGACAATATGGAGAGGAGCAGAGTGTGGGGACAATATGGAGAGGAGCAGAGTGTAAGGGGGAATATGGAGAGGAGCAGAATGTGGGGACAATATGGAGAGGAGCAGAGTGTGGGGACAATATGGAGAGAAGCAGAATGTGGGGACAATATGGAGAGGAGCAGAGTGTGGGGACAATATGGAGAGGGGCAGAGTGTAAGGGGGAATATGGAGAGGAGCAGAATGTGGGGACAATATGGAGAGGAGCAGAGTGTAAGGGGGAATATGGAGAGAAGCAGAGTGTGGGGACAATATGGAGAGGGGCAGAGTGTAAGGGGGAATATGGAGAGGAGCAGAATGTGGGGACAATATGGAGAGGGGAAGTGTGTGGAGGCAATATAGAGAGAGGGGAAGAGTGTAAGGGGGAATATGGAGAGAGGAAGAGTGTAAAGGGGAATATGGAGGGGGCAGAATGTGGGGACAATATGGAAAGGAGCAGAGTGTGGGGACAATATGGAGAGGGGAAGTGTGTGGAGGCAATATGGAGAGGAGCAGAGTGTGGGAACAATATGGAGAGGAGCACAGTGTGGGGACAATATGGAGAGAGGAAGTGTGTGGAGGCAATATGGAGAGGGGAAGAGTGTAAGGGACAATATGGAGAGAGGAAGAGTGTAAGGGGGAATATGGAGAGGGGCAGAATGTGGGGACAATATGGAGAGGAGCATAGTGTGGGAGCAATATGGAGAGGAGCAGAGTGTGTGGAGGCAATATGGAGAGGAGCAGAGTGTGGGGACAATATGGAGAGGAGCAGAGTGTGAGGAGGCAATATGGAGAGGAGCAGAGTGTGGGGACAATATGGAGAGGAGCAGAGTGTGGGGACAATATGGAGAGGAGCAGAGTGTGGGGACAATATGGAGAGGAGCAGAGTGTGTGGAGGCAATATGGAGAGGAGCAGAGTGTGGGGACAATATGGAGAGGAGCAGAGTGTGTGGAGGCAATATGGAGAGGAGCAGAGTGTGGGGACAATATGGAGAGGAGCAGAGTGTGGGGGCAATATGGGGAGGAGCAGAGTGTGTGGAGGCAATATGGAGAGGGGCAGAGTGTGGGGACAATATGGAGAGGAGCAGAGTGGGGGGGCAATATGGAGAGGAGCAGAGTGTGGATGCAATATGGAGAGGGGCAGAGTGTGGGGACAATATGGAGAGGAGCAGAATGTGGGGGCAATATGGAGAGGAGCAGAGTGTGTGGATGCAATATGGAGAGGGGCAGAGTGTGGGGACAATATGGAGAGGAGCAGAGTGTGGGGGCAATATGGAGAGAGGAAGGGTGTGGGGACAATATGGAGAGGAGCAGTGTGTGGGGACAATATGGAGAGGAGCAGAGTGTGGGGACAATATGGAGAGGGGAAGAGTATAAGGGGCAATATGGAGAGGGGAAGAGTGTGGAGGCAATATGGAGAGAGGAAGAGTGTAAGGGGCAATATAGAGAGGGAAAGAGTGTATGGGCAATATGGAGAGAGGAAGAGTGTAAGGGGCAATATGGAGAGGAGCAGAGTGTGGGGACAATATGGAGAGGAGCAGAGTGTGGGGACAATATGGAGGGGGAAGAGTGTAAGGGGCAATATGGAGAGGGCAAGAGTGTGGGAGCAATATGGAGAGGAGCAGAGTGTGGGGACAATATGGAGAGGGGAAGAGTGTAAGGGGCAATATGGAGAGGGGAAGAGTGTGGAGGCAATATGGAGAGAGGAAGAGTGTAAGGGGCAATATAGAGAGGGGAAGAGTGTATGGGCAATATGGAGAGAAGAAGAGTGTAAGGGGCAATATGGAGAGGAGCAGAGTGTGGGGACAATATGGATAGGGGAAGAGTGTGGGAGCAATATGGAGAGGAGCAGAGTGTGGGGACAATATGGAGAGGAGCAGTGTGTGGGAACAATATGGGGAGGGGAAGAGTGTAAGGGGCAATATGGAGAGGGGAAGCGTGTGGAGGCAATATGGAGAGAGGAAGAGTGTAAGGGGCAATATGGAGAGGGTAAGAGGGTATGGGCAATATGGAGAGGAGCATAGTGTGGGAACAATATGGAGGGGGAAGAGTGTAAAGGGCAATATGGAGAGGGCAAGAGTGTGGGGACAATATGGAGAGGAGCAGAGTGTGGGGACAATATGGAGAGGGGAATAGTGTAAGGGGAAATATGGAGAGGGGAAGAGTGTGGGAGCAATATGGAGAGGAGCAGAGTGTGGGGACAATATGGAGAGGAGCAGAGTGTGGGAACAATATGGAGAGGAGAAGAGTGTAAGGGGCAATATGGAGAGGGGAAGAGTGTGGGGGCAAAATGGAGAGGGGCAGAGTGTGGGGGGCAATATGGAGAGGGGCAGAGTGTGGGGGCAATATGGAGAGGGGCATAGTGTGGGGGCAATATGGAGAGGGGCAGAGTGTGAGGGCAATATGGAGAGAGGCAGAGTGTGGGGGGTGTCAGGAACATGAGGTATTTGTCTATGATGATGCACACTGAGCTCAGCTATGTCCCTTAAAGATGTCACGGGGCTACCGCGACAGAGAGGTTCCAGAAAACCGCAGCGCTCTGGGCCTCGTTCACACAGTGAAAGGAGCTCTTCTCCTGTATTCTGACCTGGCTGCTTTGTGCCAGTAGTGCAGGAGTTAATCTTATTGCTGAGTTGCTGAGAGCTGGGTCTCTCTCAGCTGAAGTGGATTTTGTAATCTGATCCTCTATATAGACCCAGTCCTGACTTCAGCTATTGTCAGTGATCAGTTCTACTGCCTGGCTTGGAGGTTGAAGGAGCGTAGTGTTGGTGTTGGAGGCTTATTTACAGAGATTAGTGTCTGCTGTTTTGGTTGCATGTTTAACCTGTTTTCCTTCCTAGTTTATTCCTTCTCTTCCCTTCTCTGTGTTTCCTCTGTGGTTGTGTGAGCATTTGGTGAGTTTGAGACTTTTAGTTACCTTGTCTGTATACCCTGTTATTTGTTGTATTCTTACACTGGTGCAGTCCACCTCCTTTGGGGGGAGAGGGGGCCACTGATAGGGCAGGCATAGGAGACAGGGATACGCTGGCGGCTCGGGCCTCCTATCCATCATAGGTACCCCCGAGATAAGGGAAAGCCAGGGCCCCATTAAAGTGGTAGGGACAGGTGCAGGTCCCAGTACGCCGTCCTGCCCCTTTAACGCCGCTTACGGCATGGTAGTATCACTGACCTTAAAATTTTTTCTTGGTCCAATATGGACCCCATTGCTTTGCAGGAGCCTAAAATTGCGTTACCTGACAGGTTCTCTGGGGGGCGCGACAAATTTGTTACATTCAGGGAGGCCTGTAAATTGTATTTTAGGTTGCGTCCTCACACTTCAGGTTCAGAGGAGCAGAGGGTTGGAATTGTAGTATCGCTCCTACAAGGTGACCCTCAGGCCTGGGCTTTTTCTCTTCCCGCTGACGCTTTGCCGTTACGGACTGTGGAGGAGTTTTTTCGAGCCTTAGGTCAAGTGTATGATGATCCTGACCGCGTCTCCCACGCTGAGTCCACAATACGCCCATCTTACACAGGGAGACCGGCCAGTAGAGGAGTACTGCTCTGAGTTTCGGAGATGGGCTACTGACACAATGTGGAATGACCCTGCACTCCGCAGTCAATTTTATCAGGGCCTATCTGATAAAATAAAAGATGCCTTCACCCTACAGGAGACACTAACCACACTGGAGACAGCTATGTCTCTTGCGATCCGTGTGGACCGCCGCCTGCGCCAGAGACTTAATGAATTGCCGCTATTTAAGGGTAATTCAGATTTGGACTTACCAGAATCTGAGTCTCTAGGAGAACCTATGCAGATGGGTGGCGCATCTCGTTCTAAGGAGGCTGCGTGGGTACAGCGTAAGGGAGGTGCATGTTTTTTTTGTGGCAGAAGGGGTCATTATGTGAATGTGTGTCCTTCTAGAAGACAACCGCCGGAAAACTATTGAGCCCGGGCTGCGGGGAGGTTGGCAACTCGGGTGTACTAATTTCCTCAGGTAAACCTCAATTTTTCCTACCAGCCGAGATTCGTCTTGGTGAAAGTAGGCTCAATATCTCTGCCTTTCTGGACTCTAGGGCAGGGTTTAATTTAATTGATGCTGGGTTTGTTCAGGCACATGGGCTTAAGACTCAAGAGTTGTCTAGACCCATACCTATAATTGCCATTGATTCTGCACCTTTGAGCCAGTGGACTTTCACTCTGAGTCATTAGATTGTTATGTGTTGGGGGGTTTGCCGTTGCCTGTAGTACTCGGTTTACCATGGCTCACGTTACACAACCCGGTGTTAGACTGGCAGACTCGGGAGATTACTAGATGGAGTGAGTTTTGTCAGGAACATTGCCTTGGTACTCGGCTGGCCGGATTGAGTTCTCAGGTTCTGCCAGAGTTCATCTCAGATTTTGAGGATGTATTCTCTGAGGAGGGGAGTCGAGAGCTACCTCCACACCGTCCTTATGATTGCGCCATACGTCTCATTCCTGGTGCTAAACTGCCTAAGAGTAGGCTATACAATATCTCTGCCCCAGAGAGACAGGCCATGAAGGACTATATCACGGAAAGTCTGGTCAAGGGTCATATCAGACCCTCGTCATCACCCATTGCTGCTGGGTTCTTCTTTGTAAAGAAGAAGGACGGGGGTTTACGCCCATGCTAAAGACTTCCGTGAATTCAATCAGATGACGGTCCGGGATTCTTTTCCGCTCCCTCTTATTCCGGACCTCTTTAACCAAATTGTGGGGGCTAAATGGTTCTCCAAATTAGACCTCAGGGGGGCATATAATCTCATTCGGATGAAGGAGGGGGATGAATGGAAGACGGCGTTTATTAAGGGTTAAGTAATGCTCCTGCTGTGTTTCAACACTTTGTCAATGATATACTTAGTCACTTAATAGGTAGGTTTGTGGTGGTATATCTCGATGACATCTTAATTTATTCCCCTGACCTCTAGTCTCATCAGGATCATGTACGGCAGGTTTTTCAGGTACTCAGGGACAATAAACTGTTTGCCAAACTTGAGAAATGCATGTTCGCCGTCAGAGATTCCGTTTTTGGGTTATTTCTTATCCTCCACAGGTTTTCGTATGGATCCGGCTAAGGTCAGGGCGGTCTTGGAGTGGGATCGTCCTGAGGACCTTACAGAGGTTTTTAGGTTTTGCAAATTTCTATCGCAAATTTATTAAAGACTTTTCAGTGGTAGCCAAATCATTGACAGACATGACCAAGAGAGGCACGGATTTCTCCGTGTGGTCCAGTGCGGCCAGTAAAGCTTTGGAAACTTTGAAAAAGTGTTTTTCCACTGCACCCATATTAATACAGCCTGGTATCACTCAGCCATTTGTCGTAGAGGTGGATGCCTCTGAGGTGGGGGTGGGAGCTGTATTGTCTCAGTGGATTTCTCCGAGTAAGTGGCGTCCGTGTGCATTTTTCTCTAAAAAATTATCTCCTACGGAGAAGAATTATGATATTGGTAACAGGGAACTGTTGGCAATTAAATGGGCATTTGAGGAATGGCGTCATTTTTTGGAGGGAGCACTTCACCCAGTCATGGTGATCACAGATCACCGAAATCTGTTGTATTTAGAATCTGCAAAGCGTCTTACACCTAGGCAGGCAAGGTGGTCTCTGTTCTTCGCCAGGTTCAATTTCTACATTACGTACCGGCCAGGAAACAAGAATGTCAAGGCTGATGCATTATCCCGTTGTTTCCCGGGGGGTGGGGATAATTGTGAGCCAGGTCCTATACTGCAGAAGGGTGTAGTTGTCGCCGCAATTAATTCTGATCTTGAGAAAGAGGTGGTAGAGGCACAGGGGGACGCCCCAGCAGCCTGTCCATTAGGTAAACTTTTTGTTCCAGCTAATCTTCGTCTTAGGGTCATAAATGAGCATCATGACTCAGTTTTGGCCGGACACCCTGGTAGTAAGGTTACCGCGGACCTACTCACTTGACGTTTTTGGTGGTCTGGGATAAGACATGATGTACAGGAATATGTCGCTGCCTGCAGTGTGTGTGCGCGTTCCAAGTCCTCTTGTTCTCGCCCGTCTGGGTCTCTCCAACCTTTGGAGATTCCCAATAGACCTTGGACTCATTTGTCAATAAATTTCATCACTGACTTACCGGTTTCGGAGGGTAATATAGTTATTTTAGTCGTAGTTGATAGATTTAGCAAGATGTCTCATTTCATTGCGCTCCCCGCATTACCAAATGCTAAGACTCTGGCACAGATCTTTATCAAGGAGGTTGTGAGATTGCATGGTATTCCTTCAGATATTGTCGCAGACCATGGGGTGCAGTTTATTTCTAAGTTTTGGAGGGCTTTCTGCAGCCGGCTGGGGACTCATTTGTCGTTTTCTTCAGCTTTTCATCCTCAATCCAATGGTCAGACTGAATGCGTAAATCAAAATCTTGAGACTTATCTCAGGTGTTTCATCTCAGAGAATCAGGAGGACTGGGTTAAATACTTACCGTTAGCAGAATTTGCTATAAACAATCATACTCATGAGTCTACTGGTAAGTCCCCGTTTTTCAGGGCATATGGTTTTCATCCTCAATCTAGTGTATTTAATAGGAGGGATTCCTCAGGTGTTCCTGAAGAGGAGAGGTTTTCTTCATCCATCACGTCCGTATGGCAAGGGGTTCTTGATAAATTAAAGAGGATGGGTTCCAGGTATAAGAATGCGGCTGATCGGAGACTTGTGGAAGGTCCGGACCTGTGTGTGGGTGATTGGGTTTGGTTGTCCTCGAAAAATATTAAGCTGAGAGTTCCCTCGTGGAAATTGGGCCCTAGGTTCATTGGCCCTTATAGGATTGTGGCCGTCGTGAATTCCGTTGCTTTTCGGCTGGCTTTACATCAGTCATTTAAGATCCATAATGTTTTTTATCGCTCTTTACTCAAGAAGGTTGTGGCATCATCCAATCAATCCCCTTCACCTCCATCTCCAGTCCTTGTTGATGGAAACCTCGAGTTCCAGATTTCCAGGGTCATGGATTCTCGTTTAGTTCGTCAATCCCTACAATATCGGGTACACTGGAGAGGGTACGGTCCTGAGGAAAGGACGTGGGTACCTGCTGCCGATATCCATGCGGTTAGGTTGGTTCGGGCATTTCATACGCTCATCCTGAGAAACCTGGTCCTGAGGTTCCGGAGGTCCCTCGTAGAAGGGGGGGTACTGTCACGGGGCTACCACGACAAAGAGGTTCCAGAGAACCGCAGCGCTCTGGGTCTCGTTCACACACAGTGAACAGAAGCTCTTCTCCTGTATTCTGACCTAGCTGCTTTGTGCCAGCAGTGCAGGAGTTAATCTTATTGCTGAGTTGCTGAGAGCTGGGTCTCTCTCAGCTGAAGTGGATTTTGTAATCTGATCCTCTATATAGACCCAGTCCTGACTTCAGCTATTGTCAGTGATCAGTTCTACTGCCTGGCTTGGAGGTTGAAGGAGCGTAGTGTTGGTGTTGGAGGTTTATTTACAGAGATTGGTGTCTGTTGTTTTGGTTACATGTTTACCCTGTTTTCCTTCCTAGTTTATTCCTTCTCTTCCCTTCTCTGTGTTTCCTCTGTGGTTGTGTGAGCATTTGGTGATTTTGAGACTTTTAGTTACCTTGTCTGTATACCCTGTTATTTGTTGTATTATTACACTGGTGCAGTCCACCTCCTTTGGGGGAGAGGGCGCCACTGATAGGGCCTGCACAGGAGACAGGGATATGCTGGCGGCTCGGGCCTCCTAACCATCATAGGTACCCCCGAGATAAGGGACAGCCAGGGCCCCATTAAAGTGGTAGGGACAGGTGCGAGTCCCAGTACACCGTCCTGCTCCTTTAACGCAGCTTACGGCATGACAAAAGATGAACACAGACACGCTGTGGGATATTCCGACCCCCCTATTTTCACTCTGCCTGCTGCCTGTGTGTGTAGTTCAAAACCCCTGAGTTTCCCTCCTCCCACAGGAATTTTTATGGTTCTATGCTGCAGGGAGACCAGTCTTCCTAAAACTACTCATTCCCTCCTCCCGCATAATACCAGCCAAAACTGGTATAGCCACTTCCAGACTGCATGGGTCTCTTTGTTCTATTAAAGGGATATATAATGGCATCGATCTAGAGTAGAGATATTAGAATTTTATATTCCGGATGTCCATCGATAGATCTATCACTCACTGAAAGCGCTAGCAGCTAAACCCAATGATTGCAAAGTGTGGATTTCTCCTTAAGCAGTTCAGATAATTGCTCCGTGTTCACACTTAAAAGAATCCCCATGATGTGGGGCACATTCTGATCATAGTGTCTTTCTTATACGAGGTTCATACAGCGAGATATGCGTAAAATAGTTTTCATAATTCTCAGTAAAGGGGAGGTTTCAGCCTCTAAGTGAGGTCACCACAGGGGGAGGGCTTTGGTTTTGGGCTAGGAAATAACTGTGTGAAGCAGGAGTCCTGAGGGTCTTCTTTGTCCAGGGTCCAGCTGCTATACATATGTGATATGTAACATAGTAACATAGTAACATAGTTAGTGTCAAGGTGAAAAGATATATCTTTATACACTTTTTGTACTTTTATATTCTTATGCTGTGAAACAATAAGTTTTCCCCTTTTGCTTGCTGATGCAAATGTAACTGTATTTAAGATGGCTGCCAGTATTCACCTTTGCCCTAGTTTTGTTTCTGTTGAGAAGCTAGTTTCGTTTTTGAGCAGCTAAGTATCATTTCTGCTGAAATGAAACCTGAGTGACGTGGAGAAAGGAGGATCCACCAGATAACGTCAGAACCAACCAGAAAGACTGAATATTAGACATATATTGCTTAAACCCCGCCTAACCCCGCCCATTGCACACCTTCCCCCAATGGACCATATAATGCTGTGTATCAGGAAATAAAGTCAGTTGCTGTGACGTTGCTACAACCTGTAGAAGCACGAGCATGCACTGAGATTGAACCAGCACTTTGTCTGACTCATTCTTATCCGATACCAATGCTCTTAGTCTAATTTGGAATGACTGGTGAAGGAAGGGTATTGTCGTGACGACCCCGACAATTTGGCGCCCAACGTGGGGCATGGCCCGCGATCCGAGACCCCCTGGACCCATCACTGGACGTCCGTGGACGACACCCGTAGTGGCTGACCTCGAGGCCTGATCACCCTCTAAACACGGTAAGTGGAGATCACATACTATGTATGTGTCACACTTGCTAGTGTTTCATCCACTATTGGTTTGTCTGTGGTCTCCTTGGGTCCGAGGGGTGACCGGTCGAGTGGTGAGACCGAGCGCGATCCCGTGCCACGCTTCGAACCAGCAACTGAGAGACGTCGCATTCTGCGCGTCCTCGTGTACATCACACCTCCTCCACTGGTCATTGTACTCCATTCAACCACCCTACCCGTGACTATTGTCTAGTAGCGAAATAGAGTGAAAGATTGAGAAAGTTGTAGATTGGGGGGCGGCTTAGAGAAAGGGATAGGAGACGCAGCCTCTGTGATATTGTCCAGATAGGTAATTAAGACGTCCCGAGAGGGGACCACCTACATTTCCGGGGAGGGCTCTCACTAGGAGACCGCCTCCCAACGTTTAGAATATCGTGACAGGACAGACTGTAATCACTGGTGTTCAGGTTAGGGACAGGATATCGAGCGCGAGGCTTTTTATTCATAATACGTTGAACGAGAGGTTCCGTGTTTTAGGACACAGTGTTGTTGTCGTTGTCAGCGGCCTGCTGCAGAAGGGCGCAGTATTCTGTGAGTCATGTTGCGTCTCTTAAAGCAGAAGAAGTCCGTGCCCCACAAGTTAGATGAGGATGCTGTGGAAGTTAAGACAATAGTAGAGTCACGGGAGGGCAAGAAGGCAGTCAAGAATGTTGAGAGGTTGTACAAGCATGTAGGATTGCCCTCGTCAGGGAGATTGCAGCCATCTACATGGCACAATCTCATAGAGAACAAAAGGGGCATGTTGAAAGATAAAGGATTGTTAGAACAAGCGCAAGCTCATCTGCGAGTTTCGCGAGGCTTAAAGAACGAGGGATGGAAAGAGGTTGATGGAGAGGGAGGATCAGAGGATGCAGAGCCCGTGTTTGGTTATAAAATTCCTCAATCATTGGTTTTTCTAAGGTGTTCTGGCATGTGAATTGTGTGAAGGTTTTGTAGAAATTAATTAAGTCTGAGAACTGCTGTATTCTGTTTCTGCGTAGATTTTCAAGACACCCGATGGGAGGGGGGAGTCAAACAGCTGCGCTATTGTTTTTCTTCTTTCTGTGTTTAGGAATGATGTGATGTTCTTATCTGTTCCGTGTCTCTGGTATGGAGGGGGCAAGTCGCTGCGGTCTCTCTCGAATATTCTATCCTTGTTTAGTATGTGCTGGGAGATCTGTGTTTTGTTTGAAGCAATAGTACAATATTGTATTGAATTAGAAAGAAATATTGTAAGTTTAAAGTAAAAAATGGCACCCTGTTTTAGAAGGAAACTTGTAAGTGATAGTTTGGTTATCAGTGTAATTGAAAGATTGGTAAAAGATTCATCTGTTTCAAGTTGAATGGTTGATATATAGCTAATTAAGGATTAACAGAGAAAGTGAATTTGGATTTGTTTTTGTTACGTTGAAAAAGGAAAGTTGTCTATTACTATGACAAAAACTGGATGTTTGTGGTAAAAGAAGGAACTGAGAAAGTGATTGAGGGTAATGTGTTAGAAAGACAAATAATTAAAAATAATAATCTGAAACAGGGGGGCTCCCTGTTAGGTAATATGGTCCCTCCCCAGGAAATTAAGCCTCTTCTCCCGACTGTAAGCCCTATGCCCCTTAACCCCAAAGCACCAATATATCCTGGACTGCCGAGAAGTTCTATGGGCGTCTTATGGTAGTATTTAAAGATCTGGGGTATTCACTGTATAATAAAGCCCATACACACCTTTTTGTAGTAGGTTTAATGTCCAGCCTTAAACCTGAATTGAAAGAGGCAATAATGTCAGTCAGATCCGATATTGAGATTTCCATTCCGGACAATGCATTAAAAAAAGTAGTACTAAGTTTTCAGAAGAACTTAACTGTTGTGAATTCTGTTGTCGAGCTCCCTCCTGTGGTCGTGAATGGTACTTCGGTGAGTTCTGTCCGTGGGCTCCCTCTGGTGGCTGTGAGTGGAGCTGCTGCTTCTGAGGTTCCTTACACAGGTGACGTGGTTTATCCTTTGGTTGGCTGCTCTATTTAACTCCACTTAGATCGTTACTCCATGCCAGCTGTCAATGTTTCTGCATTGGTTCAGTTCGCTCTTGGATCTTTCTGGTGACCTGTCTACTCCAGCAGAAGCTAAGTTCCTGATAGTATCTAATTCGTTCATTGTTTTCTTGTCCAGCTGGATATCATGATTTTGTCTTGCTAGCTGGAAGCTCTGGGATGCAGAGTGGCATCTCCGCACCGTTAGTCGGTGCGGAGGTCTTTTTGCACACTCTGCGTGGTCTTTTGTAGTTTTTTGTGCTGATCGCAAAGCTACCTTTCCTATCCTCTGTCTATTTAGTAAGTCTGGCCTCCCTTTGCTTAAACCTGTTTCATTTCTGCGTTTGTGACTTTCATCTTTACTCACAGTCAATATATGTGGGGGGCTGTCTTTTCCTTTGGGGAATTTCTCTGAGGCAAGGTAGGCTTTATTTTCTATCTCTAGGGCTAGCTAGCTCTTAGGCTGTGACGAGGCGTCTAGGGAGTGTCAGGAGCGCTCCACGGCTATTTCTAGTTGTGGTGATAGGATTAGGGCTTGCGGTCAGCAGAGCTCCCACATCCCAGAGCTTGTCCTGTGTGAGTTTTAACTATCAGGTCATTCCGGGTGCTCCTAACCACCAGGTCATAACAGTACAGCTGGCCCAAAGTATTAATGCATCTCAATAGAGGGATAAAAGAAGTTCTGAGACCATTTTTTTTTCTTTGCACTGTGTTTTGTCTTTCTTTTCCCCTAAACCTTTGGGTGGTTCAGGACACAGGTGTAGATATGAACATTCAAGGTCTGTCCCCTTGTGTGGATCATCTCACTGCAAGGGTACAAAACATTCAAGATTTTGTGGTTCAGAATCCGATGTTAGAGCCTAGAATTCCTACTCCTGATTTATTTTCTGGGGATAGATCTAAGTTTCTGAATTTCAAAAATAATTGTAAACTGTTTCTAGCTTTGAAACCCCGCTCCTCTGGTGACCCCTGCTCAACAAGTAAAAATCATTATTTCTTTGTTGCGTGGTGACCCTCAAGACTGGGCATTTTCCCTTGCGCCAGGAGATCCTGCATTGCGTGATGTTGATGCGTTTTTTCTGGGGCTTGGATTGCTTTATGATGAACCAAATTCAGTGGATCAGGCAGAGAAAATCTTGCTGGCTTTGTGTCAGGGTCAGGATGAAGCGGAGGTGTACTGTTAGAAGTTTAGAAAGTGGTCTGTGCTTACTCAGTGGAATGAATGTGCCCTGGCGGCAATTTTCAGAAAGGGTCTTTCTGAAGCCCTTAAGGATGTCATGGTGGGATTTCCCACGCCTGCTGGTCTGAATGAGTCTATGTCCTTGGCCATTCAGATCGATCGGCGCTTGCGTGAGCGCAAAGCTGTGCACCATTTGGCGGTATTCTCTGAGAATAGGCCTGAGCCTATGCAGTGTGATAGGACTTTGACCAGAGCTGAACGGCAAGAACACAGACGTCGGAATGGACTGTGTTTTTACTGTGGTGAATCCACTCATGCTATTTCCGATTGTCCTAAGCGCACTAAGCGGTTCGCTAGGTCTGCCACCATTGGTACGGTACAGTCAAAATTTCTTTTGTCCGTTACTCTGATTTGCTCTCTGTCGTCCTATTCTGTTTTGGTATTTGTGGATTCAGGTGCTGCCCTGAATTTGATGGACTTGGAGTTTGCCAGGCGCTGTGGTTTTTTCTTGGAGCCCTTGCAGTATCCTATTCTATTGAGAGGAATTGATGCTACGCCTTTGGCCAAGAATAAGCCTCAGTACTGGACTCAATTGACCATGTGCATGGCTCCTGCACATCAGGAGGATATTCGCTTTTTGGTGTTGCATAATCTGCATGATGTGGTCGTTTTGGGGTTGCCTTGGCTACAGGTCCATAATCCAGTATTGGATTGGAAATCTATGTCTGTGTCCAGCTGTGGTTGTCAGGGGGTACATGGTGATGTTCTATTGTTGTCAATTTCGCATTCCACTCCTTCTGAAGTCCCTGAGTTTTTATCAGATTACCGGGATGTATTTGAGGAGCCCAAATCCAGTGCCCTACCTCCTCATAGGGATTGCGAATGTGCTATTAATTTGATTCCCGGTAGTAAGTTTCCTAAGGGCCGACTGTTTAATTTATCTGTGCCAGAGCACGCTGCTAGGCGGAGTTATATAAAGGAATCCTTGGAGAAGGGTCATATTCGTCCGTCGTCGTCACCATTGGGAGCAGGGTTCTTTTTTGTGGCCAAGAAGGATGGCTCTTTAAAACCTTGTATTGATTACCGCCTTCTTAATAAGATCACAGTCAAATTTCAGTATCCTTTGCCGCTGATATCTGATTTGTTTGCTCGGATTAAGGGGGCTAGTTGGTTCACCAAGATAGATCTTCGAGGGGCGTATAATCTTGTGCGAATTAAACAGGGCGATGAATGGAAAACAGCATTTAATACGCCCGAGGGCCATTTTGAGTACCTGGTTATGCCATTCGGGCTTTCTAATGCTCCATCTGTGTTTCAGTCCTTTATGCATGACATCTTCCGAGAGTACCTGGATAGATTCATGATTGTATATTTGGATGACATTTTGGTCTTTTCGGATGATTGGGAGTCTCATGTGAAGCAGGTCAGAATGGTGTTCCAGGTCCTTCGTGCGAATTCCTTGTTTGTGAAGGGGTCAAAGTGTCTCTTTAGAGTTCAGAAGGTTTCATTTTTGGGTTTCATTTTTTCCCCTTCTACTATCGTGATGGACCCTGTTAAAGTTCAGGCCATTTGTGATTGGACTCAGCCAACATCTGTGAAGAGCCTACAGAAGTTCCTGGGCTTTGCTAATTTTTACCGTCGCTTCATCGCTAATTTTTCTAGTATTGCTAAACCGTTGACTGATTTGACCAAGAAAGGTGCTGATGTGGTCAATTGGTCCTCTGCGGCTGTAGAGGCTTTTCAGGAGTTGAAGCGTCGTTTTTCTTCTGCCCCTGTGTTGTGCCAGCCAGATGTTTCGCTCCCGTTTCAGGTCGAGGTTGATGCTTCTGAGATTGGAGCAGGGGCTGTTTTGTCGCAAAGAAGTTCTGATGGCTCAGTGATGAAACCATGTGCCTTCTTTTCTAGAAAATTCTCGCCTGCTGAGCGCAATTATGATGTTGGCAATTGTGAAGAGCAGAACAAAAATGATTACCTCAATGAACAAAAATAAAAAAAAAGAATTTGTGATAAATATTGACCTGTCCATTCAAGGACATTTTAGCTATAGTATGAAATCCTGTTTTTCTTGTCTGTGGAATTGCCTTTGTACTGTTTGTTGTGAAACTGCCGCCCACGAAACTGTTTTCTTTTCTTTTCTTTCTTTCCTGTTTTGTCTCTTTGTTTAAACATGCAAAACTTGTATAACCACTAAACCTACTGAAACAACTATATAAAGAAGGGATAGCACCTTGGAGGCAGGCGTGCTTCAGAGACTTCCCAGTGATACACTATACAAGACGTGTCTTGTGTATTATTTCTGGTGATTTCCCACTTCCAAAGGCTGCTCCGACTGAGTGTGATCCCGACACAATCGAGAGTTGTTGGCCATGAAGTGGGCATTCAAGGAGTGGCGTCATTTGCTGGAAGGAGCTAAACATCGCGTGGTGGTCTTGACGGATCACAAGAATTTGACTTATCTCGAGTCTGCCAAACGGTTGAATCCTAGACAGGCTCGATGGTCGATCTTTTTCTCCCGTTTTGATTTTGTGGTTTCATACCTTCCGGGATCTAAGAATGTGAAGGCTGATGCCCTGTCAAGGAGTTTTGTGCCTGACTCTACGAGTGTTCCGGAGCCGGCGGGTATTCTTAAAGAGGGGGTAATTTTGTCTGCCATCTCCCCTGATTTGCGGCACGTGCTGCAGAAGTTTCAGGCTGATAGACCTGACCGTTGTCCTACGGAGAAACTGTTTGTCCCTGATAGATGGACTAGTAGAGTTATCTCTGAGGTTCATTGTTCGGTGTTGGCTGGTCATCCTGGAATCTTTGGTACCAGAGATTTGGTGGCTAGATCCTTTTGGTGGCCTTCTTTGTCACGGGATGTGCGTTCTTTTGTGCAGTCCTGTGGGACTTGTGCTCGGGCTAAGCCCTGCTGTTCTCGTGCCAGTGGGTTGCTTTTGCCCTTGCCGGTCCCGAAGAGGCCCTGGACGCATATTTCCATGGATTTTATTTCTGATCTCCCTGTTTCTCAAAGGATGTCGGTCATTTGGGTGGTTTGTGATCGCTTCTCTAAGATGGTCCATTTGGTACCCTTGTCTAAATAGCCTTCCTCCTTTGATTTGGTGCCATTATTTTTCCAGCATGTGGTTCGTTTGCATGGCATTCCGGAGAACATCGTCTCGAACAGAGGTTCCCAGTTTGTTTCAAGGTTTTGGCGGTCCTTTTGTGCTAAGATGGGCATTGATTTGTCTTTTTCTTCGGCTTTCCATCCTCAGACTAATGACCAAACCGAACGAACTAATCAGACTTTGGAAACATATCTGAGATGCTTTGTTTCTGCTGATCAGGATGATTGGGTGTCCTTCTTGCCTTTGGCTGAGTTCGCCCTTAATAATCGGGCCAGCTCGGCTACTTTGGTTTCTCTTTTTTTCTGCAATTCTGGTTTCCATCCTCGTTTCTCTTCAGGGCAGGTTGAGCCTTCGGACTGTCCTGGTGTGGATACTGTGGTGGACAGGTTACAGCAGATTTGGACTCATGTGGTGGACAATTTGACATTGTCCCAGGAGAAGGCTCAACGTTTCGCTAACCGCCGGCGCTGTGTTGGTCCCCGACTTCGGGTTGGGGATTTGGTTTGGTTGTCATCTCGTCATGTTCCTATGAAGGTTTCCTCTCCTAAGTTTAAGCCTCGTTTCATTGGGCCATATAACATTTCTGAAGTTCTTAATCCTGTGTCATTTCGTTTGGACCTTCCAGCTTCTTTGGAGTTGGAGTGTGTGGTGGAGAAGATTTTGGATTCTCGTGTTTCAAGACGGAAACTCCAGTACTTGGTCAAGTGGAAGGGTTATGGTCAGGAAGATAATTCCTGGGTTTTTGCCTCTGATGTTCATGCTGCCGATTTAGTTTGTGCCTTTCATTTGGCTCATCCTGATCGGCCTGGGGGCTCTGGTGAGGGTTCGGTGACCCCTCCTCAAGGGGGGGTACTGTTGTGAATTCTGTTGTCGAGCTCCCTCCTGTGGTCGTGAATGGTACTTCGGTGAGTTCTGTCCGTGGGCTCCCTCTGGTGGCTGTGAGTGGAGCTGCTGCTTCTGAGGTTCCTTACACAGGTGACGTGGTTTATCCTTTGGTTGGCTGCTCTATTTAACTCCACTTAGATCGTTACTCCATGCCAGCTGTCAATGTTTCTGCATTGGTTCAGTTCGCTCTTGGATCTTTCTGGTGACCTGTCTACTCCAGCAGAAGCTAAGTTCCTGATAGTATCTAATTCGTTCATTGTTTTCTTGTCCAGCTGGATATCATGATTTTGTCTTGCTAGCTGGAAGCTCTGGGATGCAGAGTGGCATCTCCGCACCGTTAGTCGGTGCGGAGGTCTTTTTGCACACTCTGCGTGGTCTTTTGTAGTTTTTTGTGCTGATCGCAAAGCTACCTTTCCTATCCTCTGTCTATTTAGTAAGTCTGGCCTCCCTTTGCTTAAACCTGTTTCATTTCTGCGTTTGTGACTTTCATCTTTACTCCCAGTCAATATATGTGGGGGGCTGCCTTTTCCTTTGGGGAATTTCTCTGAGGCAAGGTAGGCTTTATTTTCTATCTCTAGGGCTGGCTAGCTCTTAGGCTGTGACGAGGCACCTAGGGAGTGTCAGGAGCGCTCCACGGCTATTTTTAGTGTGTGTGATAGGATTAGGGATTGCGGTCAGCAGAGCTCCCACATCCCAGAGCTTGTCCTGTGTGAGTTTTAACTATCAGGTCATTCCGGGTGCTCCTAACCACCAGGTCATAACACTTAACCCATTCTGTATCAGCAGTGAAATTAGAGGTTAAATCAGCAGCTGCAGCGATCTTTGCTCACTCTCTCTAGCCCCCACCGCAGCTTCAAGGAGCAGGAACCACAGCTTCAAGGACACAGCTCCGTTCCTTATCAGTGGCCCACCAGACTTTAGCTCCTGCCCTCCCACCTTACACAAATCCAGTCCCATACTCCAATATCCCTTTTTAACCCTATGTCTGGGAATCTCCCTCACCATGTTAATTCTCAGACCAAGAGCTTGTTTTAATTAGAGTAGATGGCAGACCCAATAAACATACTCTCACAAAACCCATCCCTGTGGGACCTTTCCCTGAAGTTACTGCTCAGTTCGTAATCTCTCTTTCATGTCCGGTAAATTTACTGGGGGCAGATTTATTATCACAGTTCCGCTCCAGAATATAATTCCAAGATGATGGTCAGATGGTCCTTACGTTATATAACCCCTATGCAGATGAACATAATGAGATGTGTATCTTACACGCCCTTTCCCAATCAGTTTGCAAAAAAATATGGGTGAATGTCTTTTACCCTGGCAGTTAAATTATCCTTATGTCACACTGCTTCAGTATGTGGGTAATCTTTTGTTGTGTGCACGAACAGAGGAGGAAGCCATTGTTGCCACTGTTAGCCTCCTCAAGTATCTGGCAGATCTGAACTGTCAGGTTTCGGCCTCGAAACTTCAGTTCTGCCTTGGTCAAGTGATATTTTTGGGTCACTGTCTCCTTCAGGGTGGCAGACACCTCACAGAAGAAAGAAAAATAGCCGTCAGCTCCCTTCCTTTCCCAAAAGATGAGACTGAACCCCAGCGTTTTCTTGGACTGTGTACTTATTGTTTTCAGTGGATACCGGACGCATCCCGTATAATGCAACCCCTCTACAATGCCCTGAAAGACGGTTCAAGATATGGTGATGATTTTGGCAGATTCCACACCGGATACACTGTTACTACGGAAGACACTGTAGTGCACGCAGCTGCATTCCCTCCCTCACTGTCAGCACAAGAAGTAGAACTTCAGGCTCTGTCTACTGCATGTGTTCTGGCCAAAGACAGACGGGCTAATATATACACGGACTCACAGTATGCATTTGGTATTGCTCATGATTTCGGAGCCCTATGGACCAATCGAGGGTTTATTACTACTGCCAGGACTCCAGTGAAGAATGCTGAAGCTGTTAAAACCCTTATGGACTCAATCAAATTACCTACCCAGGTGGCCATTATCAAAGTTAAGGAGCACGGTCCTAGGAACAGTCCACAGACTGTTGGTAACGCCTTTGCGGATATGCAAGCAAAAGCTGCTGCTCTCCTACCCGTTGAACCGACCATACCAACTATGGTGACCACACGCTCTCAGCGTAAACAGTTACAAGAAACACTGACTCTACTGGAACCTGATGATCTATGCCAGACTGAGGTCTTCTGTCGGACCCCGCGAGACCGCTTAATGACGATGCAGAGAATGTCCCCAAAGGAAGAAGTGAAGCAGTGGAAAGCTGATGGAGCATGTATGGACAATGGTCTCTGGAAAAAGGACCAACTTGTGTGTTTCCCTAAGCGGATGTACCCTGCTATTGCCACGTGGGCACATGGGCCCACACATCGAGGAAAAAAAACAGGCCCTAGCCCTGGTACAAAAATTCTACTGGACTCCAGGTATTTCTACAGTCCTGACAGCACTCAACCGTGCATGTAACATCTGTCAGACCTGCAATCCCGCTCAACTTCAATGTGTACCCCCAAGGCATCTTGCTAAGCCTGACTATCCTTTCCAAAGGCTCCAGGTGGACCATATCACGTTGCCAAAGTCTGGAAGGTATGAATATTGTCTGGTGGTTGTCGACATGTTCTCCAGTTGGCCGGAAACATTTCCCGTTACCAACATGACTGCAAAGACCACAGCAAAGAAACTGGTGATGTAAGTTATATGCAGATATGGTGTTCCAGAAGTTGTTGAAAGTGACCAAGGCCCGGCCTTTTCTTCTCATGTGTATCAGGAGGTTCTGACAATGCTTGGATCCACTGTAGCCCTCCATACTCCGTACCATCCACAATCCAGTGGGAAAGTTAAGAGGCTGAACGGCACACTGAAGGGACAATTGACCAAAATGATGCAGGAGACTACGGCTCCATGGCCAGGGCTCTTACACATTCGTACTACCCCTATTGCAAAACATGGCCTGTCCCCATATGAGATATTGTTTGGTGCTAGGTTCTCAGTTGCAAATTTTCAGTCTCAGTAGTTGTCAGAAGAAACTGACCGTGCTGTTCAATATGTTATTCAGCTTAGTAAAATCTTGCTAACACCCATGTTTTAGTTTATTCTTCCCTTCCAGATTCAGCAGAAACCGATATTTGTCACAATTTGAAGCCTGGTGGTTTTATGGTCGTGAAAAGCTATGTCAGAAAACACGGACTAGAACCCTTGTATGACGGTCCCTACCAAGTCCTCCTCATTACTCCTATGTCAGTAAAGCTGGAAGGAAGGCCGACGTGGATCAACGTATCGCACTGCAAGCTGGTCAAACAGACTAGTAGCAAATAAAGGGACATGATGTTTTAGTTTTTCGTATTTCCATATAATAATATTGGTAACCGCATGGGACAGCCTAAATTCTCCAATATCCTTGAATAATAAGTTTGTACAATATCATGAAAGATTAGTAGTACAGATGGGTATAGCCAATAAAATTGTCAGTTACACAAATGTGGGATAAATTGGTTAGGGCCACAGATATCTAGAAGATCAAATTTGGGATATATTGGATATACTTAATACTACTGTTGCTGTCCAAAACTAATTTATCATAGTCACTAATCAATACACTGTAGTACTGGACTACTTAACAGCAGCACAGGGTGGTATGTGTCAGGTTATTGGACCCACTAGAGTATGATGGCACTGATCCAGGGGAGATCCCTAAGTACGTCCCCCTCAAGAAGTTAGACAATACCCCCTACTCTCAGATGAAGCTAAGAGACTTACTCTAGGGACAGCGAGAGAACTCTATGTGAGGCTAGTGAAGGGTTCAGCTGCCTGGAGGCCTCTTGCAAGGGGAGAGCTTCTGAGGTGTCTGGATGAAGAAATCCACCTCCCCTTTCCCCATCACATGGACAGTCTCGAAGGATCTTTCTTTTAAGAGAAAAACTTAGTGTTTAGGGGGGATTGTCAAGGTGAAAAGATATCGCTTTATACACTTTTTGTACTTTTATATTCTTATGCTGTGAAACAATAAGTTTTCCCCTTTTGCTTGCTGATGCAAATGTAACTGTATTTAAGATGGCTGCCAGTATTCACCTTTGCCCTAGTTTTGTTTCTGTTGAGAAGCTAGTTTCGTTTCTGAAGCTAAAGTATCATTTCTGCTGAAATGAAACCTGAGTGACGTGGAGAAAGGAGGATCCACCAGATGACGTCAGAACCAACCAGAAAGACTGAATATTAGACATATATTGCTTAAACCCCGCCTTACTCCACCCATTACACACCTTCCCCAATGGACCATATAATGCTGTGTATCAGGAAATAAAGTCAGTTGCTGTGACGTTGCTACAACCTGTAGAAGCACGAGCATGCACTGAGATTGAACCAGCACTTTGTCTGACTCATTCTTATCTGGTACCAATGCTCTTAGTCTAATTTGGAATGACTGGTGAAGGAAGGGTATTGTCGTGACGACCCCGACATTAGTAAGGCCGAAAAAAGACATTTGTCCATCCAGTTCAGCCTATATTCCATCATAATAAATCCCCAGATCTACGTCCTTCTACAGAACCTAATAATTGTATGATACAATATTGTTCTGCTCCAGGAAGACATCCAGGCCTCTCTTGAACCCCTCGACTGAGTTCGCCATCACCACCTCCTCAGGCAAGCAATTCCAGATTCTCACTGCCCTAACAGTAAAGAATCCTCTTCTATGTTGGTGGAAAAACCTTCTCTCCTCCAGACGCAAAGAATGCCCCCTTGTGCCCGTCACCTTCCTTGGTATAAACAGATCCTCAGCAAGATATTTGTATTGTCCCCTTATATACTTATACATGGTTATTAGATCGCCCCTCAGTCGTCTTTTTTCTAGACTAAATAATCTTAATTTCGCTAATCTATCTGGGTATTGTAGTTCTCCCATCCCCTTTATTAATTTTGTTGCCCTCCTTTGTACTCTCTCTAGTTCCATTATATCCTTCCTGAGCACCGGTGCCCAAAACTGGACACAGTACTCCATGTGCGGTCTAACTAGGGATTTGTACAGAGGCAGTATAATGCTCTCATCATGTGTATCCAGACCTCTTTTAATGCACCCCATGATCCTGTTTGCCTTGGCATCTTGATGTGTCTCCTGAGCACACGGCCAGCCATGATGATGCAATGATGTAACGACCTGTAAGTGTTCTTTTCAATTTTAATCCCATTTTATTTGTAATTGTATTGTACATATGATAATTGTCTTCTTTATAATATCTTTTATTACTGTGTAAACACTGCCTACCTTTTTTTTGCAGTAAAATATAAAATTACTAGCTTGTCTCTCCATGCTCTATAACGAACTGTCGCTTCCTCTGAAGTGAATTACGCTACTAATCTGGGCTGGCTCCGGACCCGTTAATACTTGGAAAATCAGAGCTGGTGGCAGCGGAATTGTCCTGTGCAACTGGGAGTCGTGTAGCAACGGCTGCATTGATAATTATTGTTCCCGCCTGTGTGGGAGTAGTTATATCGCCTTCGCTGCAGCGTGCCCAATAGCCAGTACATAGCCGGCAGCCTTTCTGGCTGCCCTAGGTGCAGTACCCTGACTGA
This sequence comes from Ranitomeya imitator, assembly GCF_032444005.1. NCBI lineage: Eukaryota > Metazoa > Chordata > Amphibia > Anura > Dendrobatidae > Ranitomeya > Ranitomeya imitator. Next base: position 991,067 of record NC_091287.1, on the reverse strand, counting down.
CCTGACGGTAAGGGGTGCCAAAGAGCTGCAAGTTCCAAACCGGAACTGGAAAGTAGGATATAGATAAATCCCCTTCAGAAGGAACCAGGGGCAACAAAACAGCCGCGTTTTGTGACAAATTGGTGTGAGTGGTGGGGATGATAAAGGTATTTTCCCCATGAACTGTGAAAGATTGGTGGGATCCCTGACATATCCGGTGGGATTCGTGACATATTAGTGGCAGAGCGGTGGGATAATAGAGCATTAGTGATCGGGTTTGAGCAATCATTCCACTCACTAAAAACTTGCACAGTTCTTGCAAGGACTTGGCGCAAAAAAGTTTTGGAGAACAAGCTCAGTGTTTACTAGTCCTGAGACAATAGTGTGTACTTGCGATTACCCCCTACCCTTTTCTTTGTTTTTCTATCCTATCTTTCATTTGGCAGTGATGGCCGCAAAAGGAGAAGCCTGGTACACCCAGCAGAAGGACTCTTTTGTTAGAGTATGCACGTACTATGGCCTGGACCCCCAGGGCAAAACCAAGGCTCAAATTGTCACGGAACTGGTGCAATATGAAGCAGACCAAGCCCAGTCTCAGAGCCCAGTGGCCGCAGAAGCCAGCACAAGCGAAAATGGTGCTGCAGCAGAGGTCCAACCACTTAATGCCGGCCATACTTGCAACCAGGGCAGACTGGACCCCAATCTGCTGGCGGCCTTGGAACAACTTCTCGCCAACGACCGTGATGGACATCTACAGCTGATCCAGCAATAGCAGGAGAGAGCCAAGCGGCAAGCGGAGCGGGAATACCAGCTGCAGTTAGCCCGACTCCAGGTGCAGTGGTCTTCCCAGTCCAGCGGCGAGCCCAACAGTGCTCCGATCCCTAAACCCCGGCCAGAGCACTTTCCTGTGATGGAAAAGGACAGGGACTAGGACACTTTTCTGCAGGCATTTGAGAAAGCCGGCAGACAGTACTGGCTGCCTGAGGACCAATGGACACAACACTTGACCCCAGGGCTAAGAGGCAAAGCTCTGGAGGCGTTTGCTGCTCTCCCTCAAGATCAAGATGGCGACTATGAGGCCATCAAGCAGGCCCTGATAGCCAAGTACCAGCTTACACCTGAGGTTAACCGTAGAAAATTCCGGAACCTCCAACGTGGCCCACACGACAGTTATAGCGATGTGGTGCATGGACTCAGGACCCACTTTGACTAGTGGACCCAAGGACTGTCAGTGACCACCTTTGCACACCTGCGGGACCTGAAGATCAAAGACCAGTTCTTACATCTTTGCCCAGCTGAGGAGCGACAGTTCGTGATGGACAGAGAACCCAAAGACGTGACGAAAGCAGCGCAGATTGCCGATGCCTATGAGGCCAACCGTAGATCGGAAGTGCGGAAGCCAGTCACCACCAGCTGGAGAGGGGGTAAGCCTGCAACCATCGCCAGTGCCCCTGCCAGCCAACACACCAGAGGTCCTGTACACGTTGCCAACAGCACCAGACCGACCACCAATCTTCGACAGTGTTTGTCATGCAAGTGGACTGGTCATATAAGCGTCCTGTGTCCGGAGAAGCAGAAGAACCCCCCAGCCAAGGCCCCAGGGCCTAATGCAGCAGTTCGTTTGGTGGGTGGGGTGGTTGGGAGGGTGTGTGACAAAAAGCAGCACGTCGCCATGGGGGGCCATGTCGCTCACGGCTTCAAGGACACCGTGGCTGAACGAACCCTCATCCGACCCGAACTGGCGGCCCCTGAAGAAATCATTCCGGGGAAAACCCTAACTGTCACCAGGATTGGGGGCATCAGCTGTGCCGGGAGCGGGGTGAAGGAAGTGGGGCTCTCCGATAACTTGCCCACTGATCTTTTATTGGGGACTGATTTGGAGGCGGATGGTTGCATATTACGTCCCTGACACCCCTCCCAGATCGAATGCTGATGATAGCGATGGGAAATTGAATGTGTTACCTCACCATGCTTTATCTCGTAATGATGCATCTAATAACCATTTTTTCCCTAGGATTAATGGTGAAAATGTTGTACCTGTGCCAACTGAAACTGATAATGATTTTTCTGCAAAGGTTAATGTGTCCATAGGTACAGGCGTGCTCAGCCACGTCACTCCGTGGGGTGGGATGGCTGAGGAACCCCTAATAGGAGCAAGCGATGGTGCTCAGGGAAATGGGGAGATGCATGGGAACCGTGAGAAAGGTGATGCCGTGCAACTGACCAGTGTCACAGAGGAAGGTAACTGGCCCATAAGTAGCACTGCTCCTGGAGTGTTGGGGGTGGATGGGGAGGTAGAGCCCATAGCAGCGCCGGCTGAAGGGTCTGTAGAAACCCCCGGGGGAGACAGCCTACGTAGCTGCTGTCACCCGCAGTCAGAGTGCCCGGAACGCAGAGAACTGTCTGCCTTCCGGACCCTCCTCAGTCATCATTGTGACTGAACCAGAGGTGGACCCAGAGCAGGTCCAAGAGGGTTCCCGTGGGGAAGGGACCCTGACATCGCTTCTGGCTTCCCCTAGCCAGGAGTTTCAGGCCGCTCTGCGCACAGATGCGAGCCTAGAGAGTTTGAGACACCTCACCAAGAAGCCCGCCTCCGTGACTGAGAAGGAGAAGGTGTTCTGGGAACGAGGAAGGTTGTACCGGGAGACAGTACCCGGAGAATCACAAAAGGAGTGGTTGAGAGAAAGACAGCTGGTCGTCCCGCAGCAATTCCGGGGTGAGTTGTTGCGGATTGCCCATGAGATCCCGCTAGCTGGACACTTGGGGATCAGCAAAACTAAGGCCCGGCTGTCTCAACACTTCTATTGGCCTAAGATGGGGACAGATGTGTCAAACTACTGCCGCTCCTGTATCACTTGTCAAAGAGTGGGGAAGGCGGGGCCTGCTCTTAAAGGGACTCTGTCACCCCCTCCAGCCGTTAGAAACCAAAAGAGCCACCTTGTGCAGCAGTAATGCTGCATTCTGACAAGGTGGCTCTTTTAGTTATTGGTACAGTCAAAGCAGAAATAAAGCGTTTTATAATTTCGCAAAAATACCTGTCTTTAGTCGTGGAGGCAGGTCTTTACCCCCCTGCTGCACACGCCACACAGCCGTCACTCAAGGCTTCTTCGGCGCCGGCCCTTCCGCGCTGTTTTCAAATCAAATCCGGCGCCTGCGCTGTTATGTTCTGCCTGGGGCAGGCGCAGTGAGCGCTGCCCGTCTGACCTCAGATGCAGTCTCGCAGACTGCACCTGTGCGGCCACCCAGCTTGTGAATCCCAGCCCCGCAGTGTGTTATGCATTATGCACAGTGGCTCTCTGTAAGAGAATGCAGGTGAAGCACCTGGTATCGAGTGCGTATCACCCACAGACCTTGTGTGAGCGCTTCAATGGTACCCTCAAACAGATGCTACGCATGCTGGTTGAGACCCAAGGGCGCGACTGGGAGCGGTACCTCCCACACCTGCTATTCGCTTACCGAGAGGTTCCGCAGGCCTCGACAGGGTTCTCCCCCTTCGAGCTCCTGTACGGCAGGCGAGTCCGGGGACCCTGTGGGTTGGTAAGGGAATCCTGGAAGAGGAGCTGAACCCTTCTGAAGTGTCCATAGTGGAATATGTCATGCGCTTCCGTGACAAAATGCAGACCTTGACGCAGTTGGTTTATGACAACATGGCGCAGGCTCAGGCTGATCAGAAGCACCGGTGCGACCAGAACGCCTGGGAACGGACCTACCAGGTGGGTCAAAAGGTGTGGGTGCTGGTCCCCGTACCAAAGGATAAGCTTCAGGCAGCTTGGGAAGGCCCGTACGTCATCCACCAACAACTCAACCCGGTCACCTACGTGGTCACGCTTGACCATCCTCAGGGTAGGCGAAAGGCCTTTCATGTCAACATGATGAAGGCTCAGCACGAACGTGAACCTTTCATCCTACCGGTCTGCAGCTTGACCGAAGACACCCTCCTGGACATGCTGGCCCAAACCAAGGCCGGTGGGTCCAGCGAGGACGTGGAGGTAAGCACCTCACTAACCGAACACCAGCGGTCGCAGTTGCGGACCAAGCTGGAACCCTTCCAGGGCGTGATCTCCAACCGACCTGGAAGGACTGAGTTTGTGGTCCACGAGGTGGACACCGGGAATCATGCCCCACTACGGCGAACACTATCGAATCTCCGACCAGGTGCAGCAGGTTATGCGTCAGAAGATCGATAAGATGTTACAGCTGGGGGTGATTCAACGGTCAAAGAGCGCGTGGGCCTCACCTGTAGTCCTCGTGCCAAAGAAGGATCGGACCATCTGGTTCTGCATGGACTACAGGGGGCTCAACGCCATCACAGCCTCTGGCGCACACCCAATACCGCGCATCTATTTGCTGCTTGAGATGTTAGCTGACGCAAAATATCTGACCATAAAGGATCTGAGTTGAGGATACTGGCAGATTCCCCTGAGCCCTGAGGCGCAGGAGAAGTCCGCCTTTATCACACCCTTTGGACTGTACGAGTCCACGGTCAGGCCCTTCGGCATGAAGAATGCCCCTGCCACTTTCCAGCGGATGGTCAACGACCTGCTTGAAGGACTGGAGAAGTACGCGGTGGCGTACTTGGATGACATTGCCATCTTCAGTTCCTCCTGGTGTGAACACCTGAGTATCTCAAGGAGGTGCTCAGGCGAATTCACCGAGCCAGACTGACTATCAAGCCGGGAAAGTGCCAGATGGGCCTGAGTGAGGTCCACTACCTGGGGCACCGGGTAGGCGGGGGCACCCTGAAGCCAGAGCCTGAGAAAGTGGGAGCGATCATGAACTGGCCCAAGAAACAGGTGATGTCCTTCCTGGGCACCGCAGGGTACTATAGGCGCTTCGTACAGCACTATAGTAGCTTGGCAAAACCCTTGACGGACCTCACTAGGCAGAAGCTACCCCACATCGTCAACTGGACCGACGGCTGTGAGGGGGCATTTTTAAGGCGTTGAAAACAGCACTGTGCAACGCCCCTGTGTTGAAAACAGTCGACAGCAGTCGACCGTTCTTGGTGCAGACCGACGCCAGTGAGTTTGGCCTCAGTGCTGTGCTCAGCCAGGGTGACTCGGAGGACCAAGAGCACCCCGTGTTTTACCTGAGACGGAAACTTCTGCCGAGGGAAGTGGCCTACTCCACCATTGAGGAGGAGTGCCTGGCCATAGTCTGGGCCCTGCAGCGCTTGCAGCCCTACTTGTACGGTCGCACCTTCACTGTGGTGACTGACCACAACCCACTGCGCTGGCTAAAAGCCATGTGTGGAACCAATGGAAGGTTGCTACGCTGGAGCCTTACCCTTCAGCAGTTTGACTTCACCATCGAACACAAAAAGGGCAGGGAGCATGGCAATTGCGGATGGGTTGTCCCGCCAGGATGAACCTGCTGAGGTGCACCTGGCGGAGTACCAAGAGGTCCTGCCTCCGTAACGCACACCAGAAGAGGGAGGTGTGATAATAATGTATAATATGATTTTTAGTTTTCCTTGATAGCACACATACTGTGGGCTCTGACCCCTCTTCTCTCTGTGTTTCTGCTTGCTGAGATGTGTGTGTGTGGATCCCAAATTCCTCATGACCCCGACCAAAAGAATTTTTGTGTAAATCTTTTTATTGATATAAGTTGCATAAAATTATTCATTACAGATCAGATCATCATCAAACAAATAAATAGTTAAGTAGCTTTCATTGTAAGCACTTTTGAACAATAAAATGAATTGAGATTTGAAATAAGTTGAGTAATAGTATTCCTTTTATCTTCCTTAATGTAAATATATAGAATCGGTTAAGGTTCGAGAACTGGAACAACTATGTTGTAACATCATATAGAAACTTTGAGATAGCTTAAACTTTATTTATGTTTAAGAAGAGATAGAGAAGAAGAGAGGTAGAAGGGGGGGGAAAGAGGGGGAAAAAAAGGGGGGGGGGGTAGGTTCCTGGTTTCCTGTCTGCAATCACCTGTATCTGGTATGCTTATGTGGGTCCTGGGTATGAGCAAAAAAAAAAAAAATTTCCTCTTCCCCTTTTTTCTAAATCAGTCAACCCATCCAGGATATAAAGTCCGGAGTCTCTCTGAACATAATCCATGGAGACCATATGTTCCATATGTTTAGAACTTTGTCCAAGGTTCCAGTATCTTGTTCAATCAATTGCTCCATTCTGAATATATGGTTCAATTCCAGGACAAGATCGGAGCGTGAAGGAGATTTGGATTGTTTCCAATACCGGGGTATTACCGTATATACTCGAGTATAAGCCGACCCGAGTATAAGCCGACCCCCCTAATTTTGCCACAAAAAACTGGGAAAACTTATTGACTCGAGTATAAGCCTAGGGTAGAAAATGCAGCATTTACCGGTGAATTTCAAAAATAAAAATAGATGCTCCATACCGTTCATTATTGCCCCATAGATGCTCCATATACAACTGTGCTATATAGAATGCTCTGCACCGTTGATTATGGCCCCATAGATGCTCCTTATAATGCTGTGCCCCATATATGCTCTGCACCTTTATGGCCCCATAGGTGCTCCTTATAATGCTGTGCCCCATATATGCTCTGCACCTTTATGGCCCCATAGGTGCTCCTTATAATGCTGTGCCCCATATATGCTCTGCACCTTTATGGCCCCATAGGTGCTCCTTAGAATGCTGTGCCCCATATATGCTCTGCACCTTTATGGCCCCATAGGTGCTCCTTAGAATGCTGTGCCCCATATATGCTCTGCACCTTTATGGCCCCATAGGTGCCCCTTAGAATGCTGTGCCCCATATATGCTCTGCACCTTTATGGCCCCATAGGTGCTCCTTAGAATGCTGTGCCCCATATATGCTCTGCACCTTTATGGCCCCATAGGTGCTCCTTATAATGCTGTGCCCCTTATATGCTCTGCACCTTTATGGCCCCATAGATGCTCCTTATAATGCTGTGCCCCATATATGCTCTGCACCTTTATGGCCCCATAGGTGCTCCTTATAATGCTGTGCCCCTTATATGCTCTGCACCTTTATGACCCCATAGGTGCTCCTTATAATGCTGTGCCCCTTATATGCTCTGCACCTTTATGGCCCCATAGGTGCTCCTTATAATGCTGTGCCCCATATATGCTCTGCACCGTTGATTATGGCCCCATAGATGCTCCTTATAATGCTGTGCCCCATATATGCTCTGCACCGTTGATTATGGCCCCATAGATGCTCCTTATAATGCTGTGCCCCATATATGCTCTGCACCTTTATGGCCCCATAGGTGCTCCTTATAATGCTGTGCCCCATATATGCTCTGCACCTTTATGGCCCCATAGGTGCTCCTTATAATGCTGTGCCCCATATATGCTCTGCACCTTTATGGCCCCATAGGTGCTCCTTATAATGCTGTGCCCCATATATGCTCTGCACCTTTATGGCCCCATAGGTGCTCCTTAGAATGCTGTGCCCCATATATGCTCTGCACCTTTATGGCCCCATAGGTGCTCCTTAGAATGCTGTGCCCCTTATATGCTCTGCACCTTTATGGCCCCATAGGTGCTCCTTATAATGCTGTGCCCCATATATGCTCTGCACCTTTATGGCCCCATAGGTGCTCCTTATAATGCTGTGCCCCTTATATGCTCTGCACCTTTATGGCCCCATAGATGCTCCTTATAATGCTGTGCCCCATATATGCTCTGCACCTTTATGGCCCCATAGGTGCTCCTTAGAATGCTGTGCCCCATATATGCTCTGCACCTTTATGGCCCCATAGGTGCTCCTTATAATGCTGTGCCCCATATATGCTCTGCACCTTTATGGCCCCATAGGTGCTCCTTATAATGCTGTGCCCCTTATATGCTCTGCACCTTTATGGCCCCATAGATGCTCCTTATAATGCTGTGCCCCATATATGCTCTGCACCTTTATGGCCCCATAGGTGCTCCTTATAATGCTGTGCCCCTTATATGCTCTGCACCTTTATGACCCCATAGGTGCTCCTTATAATGCTGTGCCCCTTATATGCTCTGCACCTTTATGGCCCCATAGGTGCTCCTTATAATGCTGTGCCCCATATATGCTCTGCACCTTTATGGCCCCATAGGTGCTCCTTAGAATGCTGTGCCCCATATATGCTCTGCACCTTAATGGCCCCATAGATGCTCCTTATAATGCTGTGCCCCATATATGCTCTGCACCTTTATGGCCCCATAGGTGCTCCTTAGAATGCTGTGCCCCATATATGCTCTGCACCTTTATGGCCCCATAGGTGCTCCTTATAATGCTGTGCCCCATATATGCTCTGCACCGTTGATTATGGCCCCATAGATGCTCCTTATAATGCTGTGCCATATATGCTCTGCACCTTTGATTATGGCCCCATAGGTGCTCCTTATAATGCTGTGCCCCTATATGCTCTGCACCTTTGATTATGGCCCCATAGGTGCTCCTTATAATGCTGTGCCCCATATATGCTCTGCACCTTTATGGCCCCATAGGTGCTCCTTATAATGCTGTGCCCCATTTATGCTCTGCACCTTTATGGCCCCATAGGTGCTCCTTATAATGCTGTGCCCCATATATGCTCTGCACCTTTATGGCCCCATAGGTGCTCCTTATAATGCTGTGCCCCATATATGCTCTGCACCTTTATGGCCCCATAGGTGCTCCTTATAATGCTGTGCCCCATATATGCTCTGCACCTTTATGGCCCCATAGCTGCCCCTTATAATGCTGTGCCCCATATATGCTCTGCACCTTTATGGCCCCATAGGTGCTCCTTATAATGCTGTGCCCCATATATGCTCTGCACCTTTGATTATGGCCCCATAGGTGCTCCTTAGAATGCTGTGCCCCATTTATGCTCTGCACCTTTATGGCCCCATAGGTGCTCCTTATAATGCTGTGCCCCATTTATGCTCTGCACCTTTATGGCCCCATAGGTGCTCCTTATAATGCTGTGCCCCATATATGCTCTGCACCTTTATGGCCCCATAGGTGCTCCTTAGAATGCTGTGCCCCTTATATGCTCTGCACCTTTATGGCCCCATAGCTGCCCCTTATAATGCTGTGCCCCATATATGCTCTGCACCTTTATGGCCCCATAGGTGCTCCTTATAATGCTGTGCCCCATATATGCTCTGCACCTTTATGGCCCCATAGGTGCTCCTTATAATGCTGTGCCCCTTATATGCTCTGCACCTTTATGGCCCCATAGGTGCTCCTTATAATGCTGTGCCCCATATATGCTCTGCACCTTTATGGCCCCATAGATGCTCCTTATAATGCTGTGCCCCATATATGCTCTGCACCTTTATGGCCCCATAGGTGCTCCTTATAATGCTGTGCCCCTTATATGCTCTGCACCTTTATGGCCCCATAGGTGCTCCTTATAATGCTGTGCCCCTTATATGCTCTGCACCTTTATGGCCCCATAGGTGCTCCTTATAATGCTGTGCCCCTTATATGCTCTGCACCTTTATGGCCCCATAGATGCTCCTTAGAATGCTGTGCCCCTTATATGCTCTGCACCTTTATGGCCCCATAGGTGCTCCTTATAATGCTGTGCCCCTTATATGCTCTGCACCTTTATGGCCCCATAGCTGCCCCTTATAATGCTGTGCCCCTTATATGCTCTGCACCTTTATGGCCCCATAGGTGCTCCTTATAATGCTGTGCCCCATATATGCTCTGCACCTTTATGGCCCCATAGGTGCTCCTTATAATGCTGTGCCCCATATATGCTCTGCACCTTTATGGCCCCATAGGTGCTCCTTATAATGCTGTGCCCCATTTATGCTCTGCACCTTTATGGCCCCATAGGTGCTCCTTATAATGCTGTGCCCCATATATGCTCTGCACCTTTATGGCCCCATAGGTGCTCCTTATAATGCTGTGCCCCTTATATGCTCTGCACCTTTATGGCCCCATAGGTGCTCCTTATAATGCTGTGCCCCATATATGCTCTGCACCTTTATGGCCCCATAGGTGCCCCTTATAATGCTGTGCCCCTTATATGCTCTGCACCTTTATGGCCCCATAGGTGCTCCTTATAATGCTGTGCCCCTTATATGCTCCTTATAATGCTGTGCCCCATATATGCTCTGCACCTTTATGGCCCCATAGGTGCTCCTTATAATGCTGTGCCCCTTATATGCTCTGCACCTTTATGGCCCCATAGGTGCTCCTTATAATGCTGTGCCCCTTATATGCTCTGCACCTTTATGGCCCCATAGGTGCTCCTTATAATGCTGTGCCCCATATATGCTCTGCACCTTTATGGCCCCATAGGTGCTCCTTATAATGCTGTGCCCCTTATATGCTCTGCACCTTTATGGCCCCATAGCTGCCCCTTATAATGCTGTGCCCCTTATATGCTCTGCACCTTTATGGCCCCATAGGTGCTCCTTATAATGCTGTGCCCCATATATGCTCTGCACCTTTATGGCCCCATAGATGCTCCTTATAATGCTGTGCCCCATATATTCTCTGCACCTTTATGGCCCCATAGGTGCTCCTTATAATGCTGTGCCCCATATATGCTCTGCACCTTTATGGCCCCATAGGTGCTCCTTATAATGCTGTGCCCCATATATGCTCTGCACCTTTATGGCCCCATAGGTGCTCCTTATAATGCTGTGCCCCATATATGCTCTGCACCTTTATGGCCCCATAGGTGCCCCTTATAATGCTGTGCCCCTTATATGCTCTGCACCTTTATGGCCCCATAGGTGCTCCTTATAATGCTGTGCCCCATATATGCTCTGCACCTTTATGGCCCCATAGGTGCTCCTTATAATGCTGTGCCCCATATATGCTCTGCACCTTTATGGCCCCATAGATGCTCCTTATAATGCTGTGCCCCATATATGCTCTGCACCTTTATGGCCCCATAGGTGCTCCTTATAATGCTGCCCCCATATATGCTCTGCACCTTTATGGCCCCATAGGTGCTCCTTATAATGCTGTGCCCCATATATGCTCTGCACCTTTATGGCCCCATAGGTGCTCCTTATAATGCTGTGCCCCATATATGCTCTGCACCTTTATGGCCCCATAGGTGCTCCTTATAATGCTGTGCCCCATATATGCTCTGCACCTTTATGGCCCCATAGGTGCTCCTTAGAATGCTGCTGGTGCTGCCATAAAAAAAAAAAAAATCACATACTCACCTCTCTCTTCTCAGGACGCCGGCGCTTTCAATAATTACCTGCTCCTCTGCGGCTCCGTCTCCAGCACTGACTACGTCACAGCGCCCTCTAACCTGAGCTTCATTGCTAGAGGACGCTGCAGACGGAGCCGGAGCGAGGAGCAGGTAATTATAGCGCTGCGCTCCCCTTACCTGCTGCGGCGCGGTCCCTGCAGTCCCTGGCTTCTCCGGCGCTGCAGATTCTTCCTGCACTGAGCGGTCACATGGCACCGATCATTTACAGCAATGAATATGCGGCTCCTCCCCTATGGGGGTGGAGCTGCCTATTCATTTCTGTAATGAGCGGTGCCATGTGACCGCTCAGTGCAGGAAGAATCTGCAGCGCCGGAGAAGCCAGGGACTGCAGGGACCGCGCCGCAGCAGGTAAGTATGATTACACGGCCCCCGCTCCCCCTCCCCTGCTGACATCCGGGTATATGACTCGAGTATAAGCCGAGAGGGGGACTTTCAGCCCAAAAAAATGGGCTGAAAATCTCGGCTTATACTCGAGTAACATAGTAACATAGTAACATAGTTAGTAAGGCCGAAAAAAGACATTTGTCCATCCAGTTCAGCCTATATTCCATCATAATAAATCCCCAGATCTACGTCCTTCTACAGAACCTAATAATTGTATGATACAATATTGTTCTGCTCCAGGAAGACATCCAGGCCTCTCTTGAACCCCTCGACTGAGTTCGCCATCACCACCTCCTCAGGCAAGCAATTCCAGATTCTCACTGCCCTAACAGTAAAGAATCCTCTTCTATGTTGGTGGAAAAACCTTCTCTCCTCCAGACGCAAAGAATGCCCCCTTGTGCCAGTCACCTTCCTTGGTATAAACAGATCCTCAGCGAGATATTTGTATTGTCCCCTTATATACTTATACATGGTTATTAGATCGCCCCTCAGTCGTCTTTTTTCCAGACTAAATAATCCTAATTTCGCTAATCTATCTGGGTATTGTAGTTCTCCCATCCCCTTTATTAATTTTGTTGCCCTCCTTTGTACTCTCTCTAGTTCCATTATATCCTTCCTGAGCACCGGTGCCCAAAACTGGACACAGTACTCCATGTGCGGTCTAACTAGGGATTTGTACAGAGGCAGTATAATGCTCTCATCATGTGTATCCAGACCTCTTTTAATGCACCCCATGATCCTGTTTGCCTTGGCAGCTGCTGCCTGGCACTGGCTGCTCCAGGTAAGTTTATCATTAACTAGGATCCCCAAGTCCTTCTCCCTGTCAGATTTACCCAGTGGTTTCCCGTTCAGTGTGTAATGGTGATATTGATTCCCTCTTCCCATGTGTATAACCTTACATTTATCATTGTTAAACCTCATCTGCCACCTTTCAACCCAAGTTTCCAACTTATCCAGATCCATCTGTAGCAGAATACTATCTTCTCTTGTATTAACTGCTTTACATAGTTTTGTATCATCTGCAAATATCGATATTTTACTGTGTAAACCTTCTACCAGATCATTAATGAATATGTTGAAGAGAACAGGTCCCAATACTGACCCCTGCGGTACCCCACTGGTCACAGCGACCCAGTTAGAGACTATACCATTTATAACCACCCTCTGCTTTCTATCACTAAGCCAGTTACTAACCCATTTACACACATTTTCCCCCAGACCAAGCATTCTCATTTTGTGTACCAACCTCTTGTGCGGCACGGTATCAAACGCTTTGGAAAAATCGAGATATACCACGTCCAATGACTCACCGTGGTCCAGTCTATAGCTTATATATACGGTATATACGGTAGGTTGCGTGCGGCTGTGAGAAAGTGTCTAAGAAGACTTCCCTTAAATCTGGCAATGGAGAGATCACCTATAGATAGTAAGGCTAATTCCATTGTAGGCTGTATCTTGTAATAGGATAATTTATTGTGGAGATCGAATACGTCCTCCCAAAATTTATGTATGGGTGGACAAGACCACCAAAATATGTGAGTACGATCCCTTCTCTGTCCAACACCTCCAGCAAAGGTCTGGGGTGGAGGGGAACATGTTATAGATACTGTCCGGGCATCAATACCATCGGGTCAGTAGTTTGTAACTTCTCTCTTGATGGTCAGCACACAGTGAGGATCTGAAGGTGTGAAGGAGGCTCTTGGATCTATCCTCCAGCGATAATGTTTTATTTAAATCATTCTCCCATTTCACAAAGAATGCAGGAGAGCCAAGCGCGGTTATTTGATGTTCTTGGAACATCTTGTATAAGAACGATACCAAATGCGCAGGAGGGCTCGCACCCAAGCAGGCCGACTCGAAGGGAGTGAGGGATCTGAATATGTTAGTCTGTTTAGATATCTTGTTGATGTAACTCTTATTCTGTTCATATAGGAGCCATGTGCCAGAAGGTGGGTCTCATTCGGCGAAAAGGGACCGTATGGGTTTTATTGTGGATTGAGTCATAGATTATCGGGTAACTATCTTTGTGTTTGTGTGAAAAGGAGGCTTTATCCCGTCCAGTGGGAAAATCTAGGTCGTCGATAACCGGAGTCATGGGTCCAGGTATCGAGGAAATGTTGAGTTTTTGGTTACCGTTTTTAATGAAAAGCACTAGATTTCTTGTGAGGAAGGGGAGTTCCTCTCTCAATTCCTGTGCGTTTTTCTTTTGCCAAATGTTAGCAATGTGATTGTTCGATGAAAGCTTAAATTCCAAGCAATTCCAATTCCATTTGTTGTGAATTCTGTGATCAAGCTCCCTCCTGTGGTCACGAGTGGTACTGCGGCTTCTGAGTTTACTTCCTCAGGTGATGAGGTTAAGTCGTTAGGTGCTGCTCTATTTAACTCCACCTAGTGCTTTGATCCTGGCCTCCAGTCAATGTTCTAGTATTGGTCTTGCTTCCTCCTGGATCGTTCCTGTGGCCTGTCTGCTCAGCATAAGCTAAGTTCTGCTTGTGTTACTTTTGTTGCTATATTTTCTGTCCAGCTTGCTTTATTGGTTTTTCTTGCTTGCTGGAAGCTCCGAGACGCAGAGGGAGCACCTCCGTACCGTTAGTCGGTGCGGAGGGTCTTTTTGCCCCTCTGCGTGGTTGTTTGTAGGTTTTTGTGTTGACCGCAAAGCTATCTTTCCTATCCTCGGTCTATTCAGTAAGTCGGGCCTCACTTTGCTAAATCTATTTCATCTCTGTGTTTGTGTTTTCATCTTACTCACAGTCATTATATGTGGGGGGCTGCCTTTTCCTTTGGGGAATTTCTCTGAGGCAAGGTAGGCTTATTTTTCTGTCTTCAGGCCTAGCTAGTTTCTCAGGCTGTGCCGAGTTGCATAGGGAGCGTTAGGCGCAATCCACGGCTACCTATAGTGTGGTGTGATAGGATTAGGGATTGCGGTCAGCAGAGTTTCCACGTCTCAGAGCTCGTCCTATGTTTTTTGGTTATTGTCAGGTCACTTTGTGTGCTCTGAACTTCAAGGTCCATTGTGGTTCTGAATTACCTATTCATAACAGTACTGGAGGCCCAAAGTACTATGCTTCTCAATAGAGGGAAAAAAGAAGTTCTGAGACCTTTTTTTTTTCTTTGCACTGTGTTTTGCCTTTTTTTTCCCCTAGACATTTGGGTGGTTCAGGACACAGGTGTGGTGATGGACATTAAAGGTTTGTCTTCATGTGTGGATCTTCTCACTGCAAGAGTACAAAATATTCAAGACTTTGTGGCTCAGAATTCTATGTTAGAACCAAGAATTCCTATTCCTGATTTGTTTTCTGGAGATAGAGCTAAATTTCTGAGTTTCAAACATAATTGCAAACTGTTTCTGGCGTTGAAACCTCGCTCCTCTGGTGACCCAGTTCAACAAGTTAAGATCATTATTTCTTTATTACGTGGCGACCCTCAAGACTGGGCATTTTCCTGTTATGATAAGGCAATTCAGTACCACAATGGACATAGAGGTCAGAGCACATACAGTGACCTGACAATAACCCAAAAACATTGAACGAGCTCTGAGACGTGGGAACTCTGCTGACCGCAATCCCTAATCCTCTCCAACCACACTAGAGGCAGCCGTGGATTGCGCCTAACGCTCCCTATGCAACTCGGCACAGCCTGAGAAACTAGCTAGCCTGAAGATAGAAAATAAGCCTACCTTGCCTCAGAGAAATACCCCAAAGGAAAAGGCAGCCCCCACATATAATGACTGAGTTAAGATGAAAAGACAAACGTAGAGATGAAATAGATTTAGCAAAGTGAGGCCCGACTTTCTGAACAGAGCGAGGATAGGAAAGGTAACTTTGCGGTCAACACAAAACCCTACAAAAACCACGCAAAGGGGGCAAAAAGACCCTCCGTACCGAACTAACGGCACGGAGGTAGACCCTCTGCGTCCCAGAGCTTCCAGCAAGCAAGAAAAAACAAATATACAAGCTGGACAGAAAAAACAGCAAACAAAATAGCAAAGCGGAACTTAGCTATGCAGAGCAGCAGGCCACAGGAACGATCCAGGAGGAAACAGGTCCAATACTAGAACATTGACTGGAGGCCAGGATCAAAGCACTAGGTGGAGTTAAATAGAGCAGCACCTAACGACTTCACCACATCACCTGAGGAAGGAAACTCAGAAGCCGCAGTACCACTTTCCTCCACCAACGGAAGCAAACAGAGAGAATCAGCCGAAGTACCACTTGTGACCACAGGAGGGAGCTCTGCCACAGAATTCACAACAGTACCCCCCCCTTGAGGAGGGGTCACCAAACCCTCACCAGAGCCCCCAGGACGACCAGGATGAGCCATATGAAAGGCACGAACAAGATCGGGAGCATGGACATCAGAGGCAAAGACCCAGGAATTATCTTCCTGAGCATAACCCTTGCACTTAACCAGATACTGGAGTTTCCGTCTTGAAACACGAGAATCCAAAATCTTCTCCACAATATACTCCAACTCCCCCTCCACCAAAACCGGGGCAGGAGGATCAACAGATGGAACCATAGGTGCCACGTATCTCCGCAACAATGACCTATGGAATACGTTATGTATGGAAAAAGAATCTGGAAGGGTCAGACGAAAAGACACAGGATTAAGAACCTCAGAAATCCTATACGGACCAATGAAACGAGGTTTAAACTTAGGAGAGGAAACCTTCATAGGAATATGACGAGAAGATAACCAAATCAAATCCCCAACACGAAGTCGGGGACCCACACAGCGTCTGCGATTAGCAAAACGTTGAGCCTTCTCCTGGGACAAGGTCAAATTGTCCACTACATGAGTCCAAATCTGCTGCAACCTGTCCACCACAGTATCCACACCAGGACAGTCCGAAGACTCAACCTGCCCTGAAGAGAAACGAGGATGGAACCCAGAGTTGCAGAAAAACGGCGAAACCAAGGTAGCCGAGCTGACCCGATTATTCAGGGCGAACTCAGCCAAAGGCAAAAACGACACCCAGTCATCCTGATCAGCAGAAACAAAGCATCTCAGATATGTTTCCAAGGTCTGATTGGTTCGTTCGGTCTGGCCATTAGTCTGAGGATGGAAAGCCGAGGAAAAAGACAAGTCAATGCCCATCCTACCACAAAAGGCTCACCAAAACCTCGAAACAAACTGGGAACCTCTGTCAGAAACGATATTCTCTGGAATGCCATGTAAACGAACCACATGCTGGAAGAACAATGGCACCAAATCAGAGGAGGAAGGTAATTTAGACATGGGTACCAAATGGACCATCTTAGAGAAGCGATCACAGACCACCCAAATGACTGACATCTTTTGAGAGACGGGAAGATCTGAAATAAAATCCATAGAGATATGTGTCCAAGGCCTCTTCGGGATCGGCAAGGGCAAAAGCAACCCACTGGCACGAGAACAGCAGGGCTTAGCCCGAGCACAAATCCCACAGGACTGCACAAAAGAACGCACATCCCGCGACAGAGATGGCCACCAAAAGGATCTAGCCACTAACTCTCTGGTACCAAAGATTCCAGGATGACCAGCCAACACCGAACAATGAACCTCAGAGATAACTTTATTCGTCCACCTATCAGGGACAAACAGTTTCTCCGCTGGGCAACGATCAGGTTTATTAGCCTGAAATTTTTGCAGCACCCGCCGCAAATCAGGGGAGATGGCAGACACAATTACTCCCTGTTTGAGGATACCCGCCGGCTCAGATAAACCCGGAGAGTCGGGCACAAAACTCCTAGACAGAGCATCCGCCTTCACATTTTTAGAGCCCGGAAGGTACGAAATCACAAAGTCAAAACGGGCAAAAAACAGCGACCAACGAGCCTGTCTAGGATTCAACCGCTTGGCAGACTCGAGATAAGTCAAGTTCTTATGATCAGTCAAGACCACCACGCGATGCTTAGCTCCTTCAAGCCAATGACGCCACTCCTCAAATGCCCACTTCATGGCCAGCAACTCTCGATTGCCCACATCATAATTTCGCTCAGCAGGCGAAAACTTCCTGGAAAAGAAGGCGCATGGTTTCATCACCGAGCAATCAGAACTTCTCTGCGACAAAACAGCCCCTGCTCCAATCTCAGAAGCATCAACCTCGGCCTGGAATGGAAGCGAAACATCTGGTTGACACAACACAGGGGCAGAAGAAAAACGACGCTTCAACTCTTAAAAAGCTTCCACAGCAGCAGAAGACCAATTGACCACATCAGCACCCTTCTTGGTCAAATCGGTCAATGGTTTAGCAATACTAGAAAAATTGCAGATGAAGCGACGATAAAAATTAGCAAAGCCCAGGAACTTTTGCAGACTTTTCAGAGATGTCGGCTGAGTCCAATCATGGATGGCTTGGACCTTAACAGGGTCCATCTCGATAGTAGAAGGGGAAAAGATGAACCCCAAAAATGAAACCTTCTGAACACCAAAGAGACACTTTGATCCCTTCACAAACAAAGAATTAGCACGCAGGACCTGAAACACCGTTCTGACCTGCTTCACATGAGACTCCCAATCATCCGAGAAGATCAAAATGTCATCTAAGTACACAATCAGGAATTTATCCAGGTACTCTCGGAAGATGTCATGCATAAAGGACTGAAACACTGATGGAGCATTGGCAAGTCCGAATGGCATTACTAGATACTCAAAATGGCCCTCGGGCTTATTAAATGCAGTTTTCCATTCATCGCCTCGCTTAATATGCACAAGATTATACGCACCACGAAGATCTATCTTGGTGAACCAACTAGCCCCCTTAATCCGTGCAAACAAATCAGATAACAACGGCAAGGGGTACTGAAATTTGACCGTGATTTTATTTAGAAGGCAGTAATCAATACAAGGTCTCAAAGAACCATCCTACTTGGCTACAAAAAAGAACCCTGCTCCTAATGGCGATGATGACGGGCGAATATGCCCCTTCTCCAAGGACTCCTTCACATAACTCCGCATAGCGGCGTGCTCAGGCACAGATAAATTAAACAGTCGACCTTTTGGGAATTTACTACCAGGAATCAAATCGATAGCACAATCACAATCCCTATGAGGAGGTAGGGTATTGGACTTGGGCTCATCAAATACATCCCGGTAATCAGACAAGAACTCTGGAACCTCAGAAGGGGTGGATGACGAAATCGTCAGAAATGGGACATCACCATGTACCCGCTGACAACCCCAGCTGGACACAGACATGGATTTCCAATCTAATACTGGATTATGGACTTGTAGCCATGGCAACCCCAACACGACCACATCATGCAGATTATGCAACACCAGAAAGCGAATAACCTCCTGATGTGCAGGAGCCATGCACATGGTCAGCTGGGCCCAGTACTGAGGCTTATTCTTGGCCAAAGGCGTAGCATCAACTCCTCTCAATGGAATAGGACACTGCAAGGGCTCCAAGAAAAACCCACAACGCCTAGCATACTCCAAGTCCATCAAATTCAGGGCAGCGCCTGAATCCACAAATGCCATGACAGAATACGATGACAAAGAGCAGATCAAGGTAACGGACAGAAGAAATTTTGACTGTACCGTACCAATGGTGGCAGACCTAGCGAACCGCTTAGTGCGTTTAGGACAATCGGAGATAGCATGAGTGGAATCACCACAGTAGAAACACAGCCCATTCAGACGTCTGTGTTCTTGCCGTTCAACTCTGGTCCAAGTCCTATCGCACTGCATAGGCTCAGGTTTAAGCTCAGGTAATACCGCCAAATGGTGCACAGATTTACGCTCACGCAAGCGTCGACCGATCTGAATGGCCAAACACATAGACTCATTCAGACCAGCAGGCATAGGAAATCCCACCATGACATCCTTAAGGGCTTCAGAGAGACCCTTTCTGAAAATAGCTGCGAGCGCACCTTCATTCCATTGAGTGAGTACGGACCACTTTCTAAATTTCTGACAATATACCTCTATTTCATCCTGACCCTGACACAGAGCCAGCAAATTTTTCTCTGCCTGATCCACTGAATTAGGTTCATCGTACAGCAATCCGAGAGCCAGGAAAAACGCATCGATATTACTTAATGCAGAATCTCCTGATGCAAGAGAAAATGCCCAGTCCTGAGGGTCGCCACGTAAAAAAGAAATAATGATCCTAACTTGTTGAACTGGGTCACCAGGGGAGCGAGGTTTCAAAGCCAGAAATAGTTTACAATTATTTTTGAAACTCAGAAATTTAGTTCTATCTCCAAAAAACAAATCAGGAATAGGAATTCTCGGTTCTAACATAGAATTCTGAACCACAAAGTCTTGAATATTTTGTACTCTTGCCGTGAGCTGATCCACACATGAAGACAGACCTTTAATGTCCATCGCTACACCTGTGTCCTGAACCACCCAAATGTCTAGGGGAAAAAAAAGGCAAAACACAGTGCAGAGAAAAAAAAAAGGTCTCAGAACTTCTTTTTTCCCTCTATTGAGAATCATTAGTACTTTGGGCCTCCAGTACTGTTATGATAAGGCAATTCAGTACCACAATGGACATAGAGGTCAGAGCACATACTGTTCTGTCTCCGCCATCTAATATTGTTACCCTGATAATTTGCTTGCATAATTGCAGTTTCCTCAGTATACAGTATTGATATATTCATGCCTTTATTCATCTGTGATGCTTTGGCTCCCTCTAGCGGTCAGAGTTATGTTGGCAGTTCAACCTTGTTTTTGTATTATCCATGTCTGAGTCTCCTCCTCCTTTGCAATGCATTATGGTAGCTCAGCCTCCATTTCCCTCCATTTTTCCTTTCACTTTCTTCAGTTTGCCTTCAAGGAAAGACGCTTCACTTCATCCCCCTTGCGATTGCATTGCCGGTATGTCTTTATGCTTCATATAGATATTCCTGCTCTATATTAGCTTAGTTTAACCAGTTGTACTCCCAGTTTAGTCACTAGCTTTCTAAATGTTATGCATAATGTATATCATGTGTATTATGTATCTGTTCTATGCCATGCACTGATTCTATGTATATCATTGTTCACAGTTTCACCGCATCAATATAACACTACGTTTAATAAAGCAGAGACTCAACCACAGTCTCCTTATTGGACCCCGGTATAGCGGTTTAGCTGACTGTATAGCTACGTATGAGCCTGCCTCAGCTAGTGAGGACAGAACAGTGAAACGGCAGCCATCCAACTAGTGGGATTTAAGTCACCGGCTACACAGAGACTAAATACAGCTACAGCAATCTCTGCACAGCCAAGCACTTTCCAAAGACACCATGTCTCACAAATCACATAGGACAAGATCTGTTACTTCCGTCTCCTCAAAGACAACATCCATCAGCAGCGCGGTCGCCATTGCCCGCGCAAATGCTGAAGCCGCCAAAATACGAGCGAGCTTTGCTGACCAAGAGATGCAACTTAAATTAGAAAAAGCACGCCTAGATGACGAAGAGAGAAGAATGCAGTTAGAGAGAGACGACCAAGAGAGAAGAATGCAGTTAGAGAGAGCCGACCAAGAGAGAAGAACGCAGTTAGAGAAGGCACGTGTGGATGCCGCCTTAGAAAGCCTAGCAGCAAAAAGGGAAGCTGCCGCAGCCCTCGCCGAAGCAGAATCGCTAGAAGCCGCGCAAAATCCCAAGCTGCATAGCCAAAGCAGTATGTCGAGTCTGGAGTTTCCACTGCAAGACTCACCACAACGCACATCTCAGTATGTTAATGAACTTCCTGATCCAAACTATAACCCTGAACCAGTACCAAAACCAGAATACGACACCTCCAGCGAAGTGAGCGAGAGTCGTCACAAGGCTCAGCTCCAGGACAGAAACAAACTCGAAAATGTGAGGCAAAACAACTCTGCTAATGACTACCTTGCCCCTCACCAGGTAACCAACGTGGATCACCCTGCTGACACACCGTATTTCAGGCCGAAGCAATACGACACCGGCTGGCGCCACCCTGAGGACACTAACAGGTACAAACGCACCTCACATCATTATCAGGGCGACCCATCACCAGTATACTCTGCTGACAACCGGTTCACGACAGAATTTGCCAAGTTCTTCACACGACGTGAACTGGTTGCCAAGGGACTCATGAAATTCACTGACCGAGCTGAAGGTTACAGAGCTTGGAAAGCTTCCTTCCAAAATGTCATTAGAGACTTGGGGCTACAACACAGGGAAGAGATAGACCTGTTAGTCAAATACCTGGGAGAAGAGTCAGTCAAACACGCAGTAAGGATCAGAGACATTAATATAAACCGCCCTGAGACTGGCCTCAAAGAGATCTGGAAAAGGCTGGATGAGTGTTACGGCTCAGCAGAAGTAATAGAAAGAGCCTTGTTCAAAAGAATCGATGACTTTCCTAAAATATCTAACAAAGGTCTCCAGAAACTTAGAGAGCTAAGCGACTTGCTATAGGAAGTCCAAGTTGACAAATATGAGGACGACCTACAGGGACTTGCATTTCTCGACACAGCCACAGGTGTTAACCCTATAGTCCAGAAGTTGCCCTACAATCTACAGGAGAGGTGGCTCACACATGGTTCCACGTACAAATACAAACACAGTGTTCCATTCCCTCCCTTCTCCGTTTTTGTTCACTTCATACACCAACAAGCAAGAATTAGAAACGATCCCAGCTTTGACTTTGCAATACCATATGCCACACCGTCACCACCTGCAAATCCACGCAGAACATCTGTGGAAGTACACAAGACTTATGTTTCTTCTCCAGGTTCTAATTACAGGTCTGCTGGCTGCTCCCAATCAGAGACAAAGGTGCAGGACCCTGACAAGCAGTGCCCACTTCATCAGAAGCCTCATCCTCTCCTGAAATGCAGAGCCTTCAGAGGAAAATCTATGCCAGATCGCAGAAGCTTCCTGAAAGAAAACGGTATCTGCTACAAGTGCTGCTCGTCCACAACTCATCTCGCCAAGGATTGCAAGGTCAGTGTAAAATGCACAGAATGTGGCACCACAGATCATAACACCGCTCTACACCCTGGCCCAGCTCCATGGAATACACAAAACATGCCAGCTGACAGTGAGCATGGCGGGGAGGAAAGGAACACTGATACAGCTACGCCAGAGATCACTTCACAATGCACCGAGGTCTGCAAAGGGACAATAGACAGTAGGTCCTGTTCAAAAATATGCCTCGTCAGAGTGTACCCGAAGGGCCATAGAGACCAAGCTGTAAGACCGTATGCTATCTTGGATGATCAAAGTAATCGATCCTTGGCTAGATCAACGTTCTTTGACCTATTTAACATCAAAGGGCCAAGCACACCCTACTCATTAAAGACGTGTGCAGGTACTGTGACAACAGCAGGCAGGAAAGCTACTGACTACCAGATCGAGTCTTTAGATGGACAATTCTGCCTACCGCTACCAACGATCATCGAATGTAACCAGATCCCAGACAACAGATCTGAAATCCCTATACCAGATGTAGCAATCCATCACGCTCACTTAAAACGAATAGCACACCTTATACCGGAACTCGACCATCAGGCCCAGATAATTCTGCTGTTGGGGAGAGATATCCTACAGGTTCATAAAGTGAGACGTCATATCAATGGACTTCACAATGCTCCCTATGCCCAAAGGCTAGACCTAGGATGGGTCATAATTGGCAACGTATGCTTGGGACGCATGCACGCCCCATCTTCTGTGACAAGCATGCGGACAAATACATTGGAGAAAGGACGTCCATCTCTGTTTCAACCTTGTAACAATGAGTTCCATGTCAGGGAACTGCCACACAGCATCCAACTACCTGATCATTTAATAGACTTTACTCACGACAGCAGTATAGTGTCGGGAAGCTATGAGGATCAGTTAGGGGGCACAGTCTTCCAGAGAACTAAGCAGGACAACCAAGTGGCAATGTCGGTAGAGGACAAGTTGTTCTTAGAGGTAATGGACAAGGGACTCGTTAAAGATGAGACCAACAGCTGGGTCGCACCTCTTCCCTTCAAAACCCACAGACCACGTCTACCGAACAACAGAAATCAGGCATTACAACGTTTCTCCTCTCTCATTCGTAATCTGCAAAAGAAACCAGAGATGAAAGATCACTTTTTCTCCTTCATGTCAAAGATTTTTGAAAACCGTCACGCAGAACTAGCTCCCACTCTCAAAGACTCTGAAGAATGCTGGTTCCTACCCATGTTCGGAGTATACCACCCTAAGAAACCAGGCCAGATCGAGTCGTGTTTGATTCCAGTGCTAAATTTAATGATGTCTCCCTGAATGACGTTCTGCTGACAGGACCAGACCTCAATAACAAACTACTGGGTGTACTTATGCGCTTCCGTAAGGATTCCAATGCCTTCATCGCTGACATCCAGCAAATGTTCCATTGTTTCCTTGTGAGAGAGAGAGACAGGAACTTCCTAAGATCCTTCTTGTACAGAGACAATGATCCTACTAAAGAAGTCACAGAGTATCGCATGAGAGTGCACATCTTTGGCAACAGTCCTTCACCTGCAGTCGCCATTTACGGACTCAAAAGGTCAGCTCAGGAAGGAGAACCAGAATACGGAGCAGATGTCAGACAATTCATAGAAAAGGACTTTTATGTCGACGACTGTCTAAAAACCATGCCTTCAAATGAGACTGCCATCAGTCTTCTCAGGAGAGCTCAGGACATGCTTGCCTGCTCGAACCTTAGGCTTCATAAAATAGCCTCAAACAGCCAAGAACTCATGGAAGCGTTCCCTTCTCAAGACCTATGTAATGGTCTCAGAGACCTGGACCTGGGGTCAGACCCCGCACCAATGCAACGCAGCCTCGGGCTTCTCTGGAATCTACAATCAGACACTTTCACCTTTCAGGTCAGCCAGGAAGGAAGGCCTTTCACACGTAGAGGCGTCCTGTCTACCATCAACAGTCTGTACGATCCGTTGGGTTTCGCAGCTCCTGTTACTATACAAGGCAAGGCCCTACTAAGAGACTTAACTAGGGAAACATCTGACTGGGATGCACCTCTGCCACCTGACAAGAGGATCCAGTGGGAAGAGTGGAAGAACTCGTTAGCGGCACTCTCCAACCTGCATGTGCCAAGACCATACACCCCTGTGCCATCTACTGAGATACAGAGCCAAAGACTGTACGTATTTGCAGATGCTTCTGTCAAAGCAATTGCCGCTGTTGCCTACCTCAAAACTGTAGACTCCAAATGTCAGTGCCACATTGGTTTCGTCATGGGAAAGGCCAAACTCGCACCACAACCAGAGCACACTATACCCAGGTTAGAGCTTTGTGCCGCAGTCTTAGCCGTTGAGTTAGCGGAGTTCATCGCATCCGAAATGGATATCGACCTGACACAAGCCAAGTTCTACTCAGACAGCAAAGTAGTCCTGGGATATATCCACAACGAAACCAGGCAATTCTACGTTTATGTCAATAACAGAGTGCTACGAATCAGGAGATCAGTTCACCCACAGCAGTGGCATTACATACCCACAGACCAGAATCCCGCAGATCATGCAACTAGAGCAGTTGACGCAAGTCGACTAGGAAGCACAACGTGGCTCTCTGGACCAAAACTATTGTACATTGAGGAATGTTTTCCATACACCTTCGAACTAGTAGGAGAGGACTCAGATGCTGAAATCTGCCCTCAGGTGTCTACACTACATACAATGACCTCTGTTATCCAGCTTGGATCTTGCAGGTTCGACAGATTTTCAAGTTGGAAGTCACTTACTCGAGCCATTACCTGCCTGACTCATATAGCTCGCTCATTAAGGACCACCAGAACTCGTGACATGGAAAAATGTAAAGGAGCAGCAAGGCTCACTCACGAAAGCCTAATCACCTTCATGGCTGAAGCTGCAGCTATAATCAATGCAAGACCCCTGGTTCCAGTTCCTAACGACCCTGAGGAGTCCTTGTTATTGACTCCAGCTACTCTACTTACCCAGAAAACGGGACTGTCCAGTGCCCCTCCAGGAGGATTCGACGCAAAGGACCTCTACAAGCGCCAATGGAGACAGGTACAAAGTCTTGCAAATACTTTCTGGGACAGGTGGCGCAAACAATATTTGTCTACCCTGCAGCCACGGACGAAGTGGCAATCTACTAAACCTAATTTACCTGTAGGTGACCTTGTTCTTGTGAAAGACTGTCAGATTCACCGGAACCAGTGGCCACTTGGTCTAGTTACCGCAACGT
Source organism: Ranitomeya imitator (assembly GCF_032444005.1). Taxonomy (NCBI): domain Eukaryota; kingdom Metazoa; phylum Chordata; class Amphibia; order Anura; family Dendrobatidae; genus Ranitomeya; species Ranitomeya imitator. The sequence continues at coordinate 965,400 of NC_091287.1, read as the reverse complement.
TCCCGAGCAAGGACGGCAACGTCCGCAAAGTTGAGCTAAGGATGACCAAAGGGAATGAACCTAAGACATTTTCCAGACCGGTATCTGAACTGGTCCTATTGTTGCCTTCGGAAGAAAGGAGTAGTGACATCCGTTGATGCCAGACGGGGAGTGTTCTGTCTCCGCCATCTAATATTGTTACCCTGATTATTTGCTTGCATAATTGCAGTTTCCTCAGTATACAGTATTGATATATTCATGCCTTTATTCATCTGTGATGCTTTGGCTCCCTCTAGCGGTCAGAGTTATGTTGGCAGTTCAACCTTGTTTTTGTATTATCCATGTCTGATTCTCCTCCTCCTTTGCAATGCATTATGGTAGCTCAGCCTCCATTTCCCTCCATTTTTCCTTTCACTTTCTTCAGTTTGCCTTCAAGGAAAGACGCTGCACTTCATCCCCCTTGCGATTGCATTGCCGGTATGTCTTTATGCTTCATATAGATATTCCTGCTCTATATTAGCTTAGTTTAACCAGTTGTACTCCCAGTTTAGTCACTAGCTTTCTAAATGTTATGCATAATGTATATCATGTGTATTATGTATCTGTTCTATGCCATGCACTGATTCTATGTATATCATTGTTCACAGTTTCACCGCATCAATATACCACTACGTTTAATAAAGCAGAGACTCAACCACAGTCTCCTTATTGGACCCCGGTATAGCGGTTTAGCTAACTGTATAGCTACGTATGAGCCTGCCTCAGCTAGTGAGGACAGAACACATACAGTGACCTGACAATAACCCAAAAACATTGAACGAGCTCTGAGACGTGGGAACTCTGCAGACCGCAATACCTAATCCTCTCCAACCACACTAGAGGCAGCCGTGGATTGCGCCTAACGCTCCCTATGCAACTCGGCACAGCCTGAGAAACTAGCTAGCCTGAAGATAGAAAATAAGCCTACCTTGCCTCAGAGAAATACCCCAAAGGAAAAGGCAGCCCCCACATATAATGACTGTGAGTTAAGATGAAAAGACAAACGTAGAGATGAAATAGATTTAGCAAAGTGAGGCCCGACTTTCTGAACAGAGCGAGGATAGGAAAGGTAACTTTGCGGTCAACACAAAACCCTACAAAAACCACGCAAAGGGGGCAAAAAGACCCTCCGTACCGAATTAACGGCACGGAGGTACACCCTCTGCGTCCCAGAGCTTCCAGCATGCAAAAAAAAACAAATATACAAGCTGGACAGAAAAAACAGCAAACAAAATAGCAAAGCGGAACTTAGCTATGCAGAGCAGCAGGCCACAGGAACGATCCAGGAGGAAACAGGTCCAATACTAGAACATTGACTGGAGGCCAGGATCAAAGCACTAGGTGGAGTTAAATAGAGCAGCACCTAACGACTTCACCACATCGCCTGAGGAAGGAAACTCAGAAGCCCTAGTACCACATTCCTCCACCAACGGAAGCTCACAGAGAGAATCAGCCGAAGTACCACTTGTGACCACAGGAGGGAGCTCTGCCACAGAATTCATAACATTTTCCCTTGCGCCAGAAGATCCTGCATTATGTAATATCGATGCGTTTTTCCTGGCGCTCGGATTGCTGTACGATGAACCTAATTCAGTGGATCAGGCAGAGAAAAATTTGCTGGCTCTGTGTCAGGGTCAGGATGAGATAGAGATTTATTGTCAGAAGTTTAGAAAGTGGTCCGTGCTCACTCAATGGAATGAATGTGCTTTGGCAGCAATCTTCAGAAAGGGTCTCTCTGAAGCCCTTAAGGATGTCATGGTGGGATTTCCTATGCCTGCTGGTCTGAATGAGTCTATGTCTTTGGCCATTCAGATCGGTCGACGCTTGCGTGAGCGTAAATCTGTGCACCATTTGGCGGTATTATCTGAGCATAAACCAGAGCCTATGCAGTGCGATAGGACTTTGACCAGGGCTGAAAGGCAGGAACACAGACGTCAGAATGGGCTGTGTTTCTACTGTGGTGATTCCACTTATGCTATCTCCGATTGTCCTAAGCGCACTAAGCGGTTCGCTAAGTCTGCCACCATTGGTACGGTACAGTCGAAATTTCTTTTGTCCGTTACTTTGATCTGCTCTTTGTCTTCCTATTCTGTCATGGCATTTGTGGATTCAGGCGCTGCCCTGAATTTGATGGACTTGGAGTTTGCTAGGCGCTGTGGGTTTGTCTTGGAGCCCTTGCAGTGTCTTATTCCATTGAGAGGAATTGATGCTACGCCTTTGGCCAAGAATAAGCCTCAGTATTGGACCCAGCTGACCATGTGCATGGCTCCTGCGCACCAGGAGGATACTCGCTTTCTGGTGTTGCAAAATCTGCATGATGTGGTCGTGTTGGGGTTGCCATGGCTACAAGTCCATAACCCAGTATTAGATTGGAAATCAATGTCTGTGTCCAGCTGGGGTTGTCAGGGGGTACATGGTGATGTTCCATTTCTGTCTATCTCATCATCCACCTCTTCTGAGGTCCCAGAGTTCTTGTCTGATTACCGGGATGTATTCGATGAGCCCAAGTCCAATGCCCTACCCCCGCATAGGGATTGTGATTGTGCTATCGAGTTGATTCCTGGTAGTAAGTTTCCTAAGGGTCGACTGTTTAATTTATCTGTACCTGAGCACACCGCTATGCGGAGTTACGTAAAAGAATCCTTGGAGAAGGGTCATATTCAGCCGTCGTCATCGCCATTGGGAGCAGGGTTCTTTTTTGTGGCCAAGAAGGATGGTTCGCTGAGACCTTGTATTGATTACCGCCTTCTAAATAAAATTACGGTCAAATTTCAGTAACCCTTGCCGCTGCTGTCTGATTTGTTTGCTCGGATTAAGGGGGCTAGTTGGTTCACCAAGATAGATCTTCGTGGTGCATATAATCTTGTGCGTATTAAATGGGGCGATGAATGGAAAACTGCATTTAATACGCCCGAGGGCCATTTTGAGTACCTGGTTATGCCATTCGGGCTTTCTAATGCTCCATCAGTGTTTCAGTCCTTTATGCATGACATCTTCCGAGAGTACCTGGATAAATTCCTGATTGTGTACTTGGATGATATTTTGGTTTTCTCGGATGATTGGGAGTCTCATGTGAAGCAGGTCAGAACGGTGTTCCAGGTCCTGCGTGCTAATTCTTTGTTTGTGAAGGGGTCAAAGTGTCTCTTTGGTGTTCAGAAGGTTTCATTTTTGGGGTTCATTTTTTCCCCTTCTACCATCGAGATGGACCCTGTTAAGGTCCAGGCCATTTATGATTGGACTCAGCCGACATCTCTGAAGAGTCTGCAAAAGTTCCTGGGCTTTGCTAATTTTTATCGTCGCTTCATCTGTAATTTTTCTAGTATTGCTAAACCATTGACCGATTTGACCAAGAAGGGTGCTGATTTGGTTAATTGGTCTTCTGCTGCCGTGGAAGCTTTTCAAGAGTTAAAGCGTCGTTTTTCTTCTGCCCCTGTGTTGTGTCAACCAGATGTTTCGCTTCCGTTCCAGGTTGAGGTTGATGCTTCTGAAGTTGGAGCAGGGGCTGTTTTGTTGCAAAGAGGTTCTGATGGCTCGGTGATGAAACCATGTGCCTTCTTTTCCAGGAAGTTTTCGCCTGCTGAGCGAAATTATGATGTTGGCAATCGAGAGTTGCTGGCCATGAAGTGGGCATTCGAGGAGTGGCGTCATTGGCTTGAAGGAGCTAAGCATCGCGTGGTGGTCTTGACTGATCACAAGAACTTGACTTATCTCGAGTCTGCCAAATGGTTGAATCCTAGACAGGCTCGTTGGTCGCTGTTTTTCTCCCGTTTTGACTTTGTGGTTTCGTACCTTCCGGGCTCTAAAAATGTGAAGGCGGATGCCCTGTCTAGGAGTTTTGTGCCCGACTCTCCGGGTTTGCCTGAGCCGGCGGGTATTCTCAAAGAGGGAGTAATCGTGTCTGCCATCTCCCCTGATTTGCGGCGGGTGCTGCAAAAATTTCAGGCTAATAAACCTGATCATTGCCCAGCAGAGAAACTGTTTGTCCCTGATAGGTGGACTAGTAGAGTTATCTCTGAGGTTCATTGTTCGGTGTTGGCTGGTCATCCTGGAATCTTTGGTACCAGAGATTTGGTGGCTAGATCCTTTTGGTGGCCATCTCTGTCGCGGGATGTGTGTTCTTTTGTGCAGTCCTGTGGGATTTGTGCTCGGGCTAAGCCCTGCTGTTCTCGTGCCAGTGGGTTGCTTTTGCCCTTGCCGATCCCGAAGAGGCCTTGGACACATATCTCTATGGATTTTATTTCGGATCTCCCCGTTTCTCAAAAAATGTTGGTCATTTGGGTAGTTTGTGATCGCTTCTCTAAGATGATCCATTTGGTACCCTTGTCTAAATTACCTTCCTCCTCTGATTTGGTGCCATTGTTCTTCCAGCATGTGGTTCGTTTACATGTCATTCCAGAGAACATCGTTTCTGACAGAGGTTCCCAGTTTGTTTCGAGGTTTTGGCTAACCTTTTGTGCTAGGATGGGCATTGATTTGTCTTTTTCCTCGGCTTTCCATCCTCAGACAAATGGCCAGACTGAACGAACCAATCAGACCTTGGAAACATATCTGAGGTGTTTTGTTTCTGCTGATCAGGATGATTGGGTGTCCTTTTTGCCGTTGGCTGAGTTCGCTCTTAATAATCGGGCCAGCTCGGCTACCTTGGTTTAATCGTTTTTCTGCAATTCTGGGTTCCATCCTCGTTTCTCTTCAGGGCAGGTTGAGTCTTCGGACTGTCCTGGTGTGGATACTGTGGTGGACAGGTTGCAGCGGATTTGGGCTCATGTAGTGGACAATTTGACCTTGTCCCAGGAGAAGGCTCAACGTTTCACTAATCGCAGACGCTGTGTGGGTCCCCGACTTCTTGTTGGGGATTTGGTTTGGTTCTCATCTCGTCATATTCCTATGAAGGTTTCCTCTCCTAAGTTTAAGCCTCGTTTCATTGGTCCGTATAGGATTTCTGAGGTTCTTAATCCTGTGTCTTTTCGTTTGACCCTTCCAGATTCTTTTTCCATCCATAACGTATTCCATAGGTCATTGTTGCGGAGATACGTGGCGCCTGTGGTTCCATCTGTTGATCCTCCTGCCCCAGTTTTGGTGGAGGGGGAGTTGGAGTATATAGTGGAGAAGATTTTGGATTCTCGTGTTTCGAGACGGAAACTCCAGTATCTGGTTAAGTGGAAGGGTTATGCTCAGGAAGATAATTCCTGGGTTTTTGCCTCTGATGTTCATGCTGCCGATCTTGTTCGTGCCTTTCATATGGCTCATCCTGGTCGGCCTGGGGGCTCTGGTGAGGGTTCGGTGACCCCTCCTCAAGGGAAGGGGTACTGTTGTGAATTCTGTGATCAAGCTCCCTCCTGTGGTCACGAGTGGTACTGCGGCTTCTGAGTTTCCTTCCTCAGGTGATGAGGTTGTCGTTAGGTGCTGCTCTATTTAACTCCACCTAGTGCTTTGATCCTGGCCTCCAGTCAATGTTCTAGTATTGGTCTTGCTTCCTCCTGGATCGTTCCTGTGGCCTGTCTGCTCAGCATAAGCTAAGTTCTGCTTGTGTTACTTTTGTTGCTATATTTTCTGTCCAGCTTGCTTTATTGGTTTTTCTTGCTTGCTGGAAGCTCCGAGACGCAGAGGGAGCACCTCCGTACCGTTAGTCGGTGCAGAGGGTCTTTTTGCCCCTCTGCGTGGTTGTTTGTAGGTTTTTGTGTTGACCGCAAAGCTATCTTTCCTATCCTCGGTCTATTCAGTAAGTCGGGCCTCACTTTGCTAAATCTATTTCATCTCTGTGTTTGTGTTTTCATCTTACTCACAGTCATTATATGTGGGGGGCTGCCTTTTCCTTTGGGGAATTTCTCTGAGGCAAGGTAGGCTTATTTTTCTGTCTTCAGGCCTAGCTAGTTTCTCAGGCTGTGCCGAGTTGCATAGGGAGCGTTAGGCGCAATCCACGGCTACCTCTAGTGTGGTGTGATAGGATTAGGGATTGCGGTCAGCAGAGTTTCCACGTCTCAGAGCTCGTCCTATGTTTTTTGGTAAATGTCAGGTCACTTTGTGTGCTCTGAACTTCAAGGTCCATTGTGGTTCTGAATTACCTATTCATAACACCCATTTTTTGTTACATGCGTGATGAAAAAGATCCAAAATGCATGTTCCTAGAGATGCGTAGTTATAAAGTTGGAAGTTTGGAAGGCTTAGTCCTCATGTCCGCTTAGACCTGCTTAGGAGCTGGTATGATATACCTGAGCACTTGCCAGACCAGATATATCGTGTGATTATAGCCTTAAGTCTGGAGAAGAAGGAAGGCGGGAGAGCCATAGGGATAGTCTGGAAAAAATAGAGGAGGCTTGGCAGCAAGTCCATTTTGGTGGCATTAATCCTACCCAGCCAGGATAAGTGTAGTTTGCTCCACTTTTCCAGATCTATCTCTGCTCTGCGAAGGGCCAGTCTGTAGTTGGCCTCATATAACTGTGTTGTTTTTCAGGTTAGTGTAATGCCCAAATATCTAAGGGAGTCCATTCACCATCTGAACGGAAAGGAGGAGTGCAGCTGGGAAACCAGGGAGGGCGAGAGTGAGATAGTTAGTACTTCTGATTTATGTGAATTTATTTTGAAATTGCTCAGAAATCCAAATCTCTGTAGCTCTGAAATGATGCTGGGAATAGTGGTTATGGGGGAGGTGATGTAGACGAGCACATCGTCAGTGAACCGGGCTAATTTGTGTTCTTCTGATTGGATCTCTATTCCCTTTATAGATGGTTGTGGATCGCAGAGGCTAAATGTTCCATAGTTAATACGTACAATAAGGGTGAAAGGGGACACCCCTGTCTAGTGCCGTTACGAATTTGTATAGGATCCGACAGAGACCCATTCACTTTGATCTGTGCCGAGGGGGATTCATAAAGAGCCATGATACTCCTCAGCATGTTCTTTTTCAACCCAATGCCCTCTAGTGTTCTGTGCATGAATTCCCACCCCACGCTATCGAATGCCTTCTCAGCATCGATTGAAAATATACACATGGGGTCACTGCCCCTGTTGGCCCTATCAATCAGAGAAATAGATCTTATAGTGTTGTCTCTCGCCTCCCTCCCTGGGATGAAACCAACTTGGTCCTGATTGATTAAATGGGGTAAAAGGCCGTTCAATCTTTTAGCTATCATTTTAGCATAAATGTTCACGTCTATATTGATAAGTGAGATGGGGCGATAACTGCTACACAGCGCAGGGTCTTTCTCCGGCTTTGGGATGACCGTTATATGTGCTGCTAGGGCCTGTGGTGGGAAGGACCCCCCGAGGCCACAAAGTTACAAGAGGTTAAGAGCGGAGTACACAGTAGATCCAACTGCTTATAAAAGCCATCAGGACCAGGACTTTTACCTGGCTTCAGATCCTTAATCACAGAGGAGATCTCTTCTGATGAAAAATCGTCCTCCAGACCCGCCAGGGACTCCTCTGAAATAGTAGCTAATTGGTTTGACTGGATATAGGATTTGATTTTATCTTGAAATGAGTGCGGGGGAAGATCGTTAAAGTGGCCCTTTATGTTATAGAGAGAATTATAATAGTCGTGAAAGCCAGAGAGTATGTCCTGCGTACTGTAAACTTTTTTGCCCTTGGCATTTTTAACATATGGAATGAATGTTTGGGGGCCTCGTGGATGGAGGGCCCTTGCCAAAAGTTTGCCACTTTTGTTACTTATGATTTGCCAACTGTGTTACGAAGTAGGGGCTGTGATGGGGCGGGCACATGCGCTATTACACTGCTGCGCTATGAGTTGTGGGCTAATAGATAAAGAGATGTGTCGGGAGCACAACCAATATATTAAATATATCCACTAGGGTGCTACACAATGCATGGAGAATGCAAATACTGAACCAAAAAAGAAAAAGACACTGCATAAATGTGTGCACACCTATGTATCACAAAATGAGTAACAACTTTATTATAAGACAAAAAAGCATACAAAATATAAAAACATTAAAAACATATCCCATAAGGATCAGAAAACGAACACACCATTCTCCTGTTGTAAAAATACACCAAAGAACCACAGCCCAAATAGATGGAAAATGCTCATATATTCATATGTATAAATGTATAGATAAACATGAATACAATCATATAAATATATAAGGGCCGAACATTTATGACCTAGATAAATATAACCACACAGATCCCGATAACATATGGGCGTCCCCAAAGTTATCAAACCCTGAGCCAAACCCAACCATGTAAAATAATCACTATGTGCATGAAACCCAGTGACTAGAGCTAAATATCTATCACAAGGGAAACAAGGGGCCAAAAAAGTATAAAGGCTGAATCAGCAAGGGGGCACATCAAAGCAAGCCACTATGGATATGTGCACAAAACCCCAGCCACAAAATAAAAAGGCTGAGAACAAGGCTGGAAACTAGCACAGCCAGAAAATGCAATAAGAGCTATATAGCTGGCTCACAACAATAAAGAAAGAGCCACAAAGAAATAATTACACATCTGTGGCTGCCATGAAGAGGACCACAATGCTGGCGAATCTGTGGGCAGTAAAGGAGAAGGTGTGGGAGAATCCCACGCGTATCGCTGCGCTGGGCAGCTTCGTCAGGGAGTCTTATAATAAAGTTGTTACTCATGTTGTGGGCTAATAGGTCTGAGCATGCGCATAGGCTTTGCAGTGAAGTGACCCACCGCTACCCGGAAGTAGTTCGGGGAGGCGCCGGCTGCACGCCAAGAGAGGCATCGGCGCAGGAGAAGTGACGCCACAAATCCACCCGCTGTAGCCTGCGGGTCAGCGAGAGCATGCGCCGTAGCAGCGGTAAGTGCAGCAAGCACCCGTGAGCCGATAATGATGAGATAATTTGATTTTACCAGCTGTAGTCTGCGGGTCAGGGGGAGCATGCGCCGTGGAAGCGGCAAATGCAGTGAGCACCCGGAAGTGAGCGGACAAGGGCGGGACATGCCCTCAGGCGCAGGTACGGCAGTAGGCTTTAAAGAGCAGGAGACATCATGGTTATTCACTATCATTACACCGCATCAGGACACCATTCATCCTATTATCGAGCCTCCTGAGGAGCCCAATGGGCCGAAACGCGTAGAGGCGCTATTGATCTGTGAGGCAATCGGCAAGCGAAGGGAGATAAGTGAATTCAGTACTTCCTATACTGGACATATCTGATATGTGGACACTTGAGTAGCTGTGTGGGGCACTGCAGACTATTCCCCCATAGCTAATACTAAGTACATAGTGTTGTGAATTCTGTGGCAGAGTTCACTCCTGTGGTCACAAGTGGTACTTCGGCTGATTCTCTCTGGGATCTTCCGTTTGTGGAGGAAAGTGGTACTGCAGCTTCTGAGTCTCCTCCCTCAGGTGATCTGGTGAGCTCGTTGGCTTCTTCTCTACTTAACTCCACCTGATGCTTTGATCTATGCTTCCTGTCAATGTTTCAGTGTTGGACTGGTTTTTTCCCTGGATCATTCCTGTGGCCTGCTGCTCTGCAAAGCTAAGTTTTGCTTATGTAATTTTGTTGCTATTTTTCAGTCCAGCTTGCTTTATTGGTTTTTCTCGCCTGCTGGAAGCTCTGAGACGCAGAGGGACCACCTCCGTACCGTTAGTCGGTGCGGAGGGTCTTTTTGTCCCCTCTGCGTGGTTATTTATAGGTTTTTGTGCTGACCGCAAAGTTATCTTCTCTATCCTCGTTCTATTTAGCTAGTCGGGCCTCACTTTGCTAAATCTGTTTCATCTCTATGTTTGTGTTTTCATCTTACTCACAGTCATTATATGTGGGGGGCTGCCTTTTCCTTTGGGGAATTTCTATGAGGCAAGGTAGGCTTATTTTTCTATCTTCAGGAATAGCTAGTTTCTCAGGCTGTGACGAGGCGCCTAGGTTCTGGTCAGGAGCGCTCCACGGCTACCTTTAGTGTGGTTTGATAGGATCAGGGATTGCGGTCTGCAGAGTTCCCACGTCGGAAACAGGAACACATGGGCTACTTGCACAGTGAACAAGTCTGTATGATCATGTTCACACACCACCAAGAAACCTGAAGACACAAAAGAGAATAGTAAAACCAAAAACACTCAGTTTGAAAAAATGTTGCAGTAATCCGCAAGTGCTAGTAAAAGATGTAAAAAACAGGGTATTTGGTTGATACGTTTTTTGCAAAAAATGTATACTAAGCTGCTCTACCAATCTTCACGGTATACCCTTATCAGAGCAGTCCTAACTAATGTATGCAATCCCTATCTGATGTATTTAAAAACCTGATCATCTGTATATAACCTGTGTGAACAGGGTTCAGAGAGGAAAAAATCCATGTGTGCATACAGGGTAGAACAGCTTTTGTGCAGATAGCCCAAGAGGAGTGGTGGAACTCCCCAGTCTTGTAGACACAAGAGAACAATTATGGAAACACGTCTCAGAGCTCGTTCTTTATTTTTGGGTTATTGTCAGATCACTGTATGTGCTCTGACCTCCATGTCCATTGTGATACTGAATTGGTTAACATAACAACATAGGCCGATTAACCCCTTTGCTTATATGCCAATATCTTTGCCTGCTGTGTTCCTAATATGTTTTTATGTGTGTGGGGATCTAGGTTTCCTTTAGTATAGGAATATCTTTGTCTATCTACAGCGGTTCCCCTAGCCTGTGGGTAGTGGGCTTTCCCAGGGGGATATAGGGCTTTACAGGGCCCCTAGGGATAGCCACCGTGGAGTGGGGGCGCCATATCGTTTCCCTTATAGGGTGCCAACCCCCGCAGGTAGGAAGGTGCGAGAATAGCACGTATCAGGGACACCTAGTTAACCCACTTTTTAATTAAGTGTTTATATGTGAGCACAGTGTATGTCTTTTTTGAATATTTTTTGGTCATTTTTTGTGGTGCATGTGAACCAATATGTAGGTTCTTGTTATCAATAAAGATTTATAGTTTTAGGGATTTCATACGATTATACTTTTGAGACCCTGGTTACAATTTAATTGGTTTGAATACACTTTTGTTACCTAGGTGATAGAAGCGACTCTTTATTTTCTCTCGCAAGCACCAGGATTTCTGATCTAGGATAGTGAGTAACTTGTCTGGCCGTGGACAGGTTTGATAAAGTGAGCAGGGAGAGGTCCTGTTTGTGCTTTGTTTCAACTTTGTGTATTTGGGAGGAGAGCTCAACAATTTCTGCAGTACGTTCTCTTTTAAGACGGGCACCATGTGATATGAATACACCTCTCAGGATACATTTTAGGGTCTCCCATTTGATCGAAGGAGACGTGGGGTCGTCAGCATGGTCCGCCACAAAACCTTCAATGGATCGTTTCACTTCCGAAACACAGGACGGATCCTGTAGTAGATTCTCATTTAATCTCCACGAGAACCGGGATCTCACAAGGGGATCCAGCTGTATCGAAAGGTAAATAGGTGCTTGGTCAGACCACAGGACCGACCCCACGTCAGCCTCCACCCCGCGATCCAACAAGGAGTGCGAGATGAAAAAATAGTCAATTCTGCTATATGTAGAATAAATTGGGGAATAGAAGCTATAGTCTTTTACGCCTGGGTGCAACACCCTCCACACATCCATCAACCGCAAATCACTCAGCTGCCCCTTCACTTTTTTGATAGAGGATAAGGGATATGAGGACTTACCCGATGACACATCAAGTAGAGGATTCATTGGGAGACTGAAGTCACCACCAAGGATTATCGGCGAGTCTCCTGCATATTTTTCTAGAAGCTGTTTGCACATGGAGCCAAATTTGTGCTGACCCTGATTAGGGAAATAAACATTTGCTAATATGAGTTCACGAGATCTCCATGCCAGTTTCAAGAAGATAAATCTCCCTTCTGTATCAACTACCGAATTGAGAATCTCTGAGAGGAAGGACTTGTGGAAACCTATAGAAACCCCTTTAGATTTTGAGTAAGGGTTCGTACTATGGAACCATTTGGGGTAGTAATACGATGTACAGTTAGGAGTCACTCCCGTCTTAGTGAGTCTCCTGCAGCATTAATATTGAGACACGTTGCTTGTGGCTAGAGTACAGTACCTGTCTTCTTTCTTCCGGTATGCTAAGCCCTTTGGCATTAAAAGAGCAAAATTTAACTCTAATCATAATCATGATGTTGGTTGGATAATTGGTTGTGAGAACAGTGAAACCAGGCCCATGGAGGGTCCATGTGTGTGTTTTGGACGGGGAGTGGGTTAAGAAATTGGGAGAGGAAAACCATGAAAAAGAGGAGAAAGGAACCTATAGAGTATAGGCTGAGAAAGAAGAGTGAAAGTGCAGTGATTAAACACCTAGATGAGGAAATCTTGGTGCGGTGGTGCACTTAGATGCCACCACTCGCACCGATTTGGGTGAGGGAGAGCCAAAGGCGAGGTTCGGTCTCCACGGCACCCCCCCGGCCTAAGGGGCATCTCAACAATTGTGTAACATTGTGTAGGATCAAACCTCAGATATTAGTAACTATACCTGTTTGAGTTAAACTAGAGCTCCGACTGGGTAATACAAATGTTAGAGAAGAAAATTAGGTTAATAAGACCTTAATACTATACCAAACATCTATGACAGACAATTAAATGTAACTTATGTGAAGACGGTTCATATAACGGAACATGGCTAATTCCCATCACATATCAAGCCCAGAGGTAGAGCGGCTCAGTAGGGTACGAATGATTAAATTAGACCCATTAAACAGAATATAGAGAAAAGACTCTGAGGTCTGATCAGATGACAAGTCATGTTTCTTGTGTTGCTTAGAGCGCTGGACCCTTGACCATCTCGGTGGAATATCTGGAAGCTGTGGAGAACTTGGCCAATCAGGCAGGGCAGTCATCGGCAGCTCAAAAGTACCTAGGAAGTTGGCCAGATCACCCAGGTTGCGAAAAGTAGCTGTTTTCCCTCCTTTAAAAGCTATCAATTGAAATAGAAAGCCCCATTTGTAAGGAATGTCTTTTCCCTGGAGGAGAGACAGTAGTGGACGCAGAGCTCTTCTGTTCGCCTGGACAAGTCTGATAGTATTAGAATCTGTGTTCCACGGAAATGAATTGTGCCCTTCTGTCTAGCGGCCAACATTATAGATTCCTTAGTTTTGTAGTAGTGCACTCTGCAGATGACGTCCCTGGGCCTTGAGTCTGATTGTGGTTTTGGGCCAAGGGACCTGTGGATCTGGTCAAATTCTATGGAACCCGACCCCTCTTCATTTAGGATTTTGAGAAATAATTTCTGGACTATAGGGTCTAGTTCAGATGGGCCTATGGACTCCGGTAAACCACGGATCCTGATGTTATTACGTCTGTTACGATTTTCTAGGTCCTCCATTCCGGTTGCTAATTCTTCTAGTCTCAAAGTATGACTTGTGATGACCTCCCTGTGAATTTGTAGCTCTTGCAATACGAGTTCCTGAGTTTTCTCTACCTCTTCCACTCTAGTTGTAAACTCTGATTTTAGAGCATGCAGCTCCTTTTTATAGGAGTTTTCTATTCTACAAGCAAATTTCTCCAAGTCTATTTTGGTGGGGAGGGTTCTTATTAATTTACTGAGATCCTGTACGTTCAGGTCCTCAGGAAGTTCGTTGCTATCATCACCTTCCTCTGTTGCCCTTTCAGGAGAGTTGTGTGGGGTCATTGAGTCTTGTGAGAATAAACGGTCCTCTGGAACCTTAATGGAGGACTGAGATCTGGTGTTTCTGTGTTGCTTGTTAGTGGTTAAGAAGCGATCCATATCTGTAGAGTGGGCTGTAGAGTCCAGAGGTACCTCCAAGCGTTTTTTGGACTTGCTCATGAACATTAGTAATTTTTATAGGCTAATGGTTGGTCGTGGGGGTACACATAAGATCAGAGGAGCTACATCACGTATCTCGCTCCTCACCTAGCAAAAACCTCTCCCCAGGGAGATTTCCCCTTTATTTTTAATTTAGGGGGTTAATCTGGGGCCTTGCCGGTGCTGGGCAGCACTACTGATCCGGTGCTGCACCCAGGGACAGATCAATGTCCTTGTAGAGGAGCTAAGCCGGCTCCTGCGTGTAATGGCGGCGTTTGGCGCCAAAATGAGGGCCCAGGAAGAAGGAGGGGGTATCAGGACAACCACCGCTCCAGCTCTCCACAGAACTCTGCTTTCCACCTGCGCCTGGCGGGAGCGATATGGGAGAGGTAAGTGTGAGGGGACGATAGGGACAGGCGGCGTGGATGTCCTCGTTCAGCGTGCGGTCCGGGTCGCCGCGGCCTCTATGTGATGCTGGCCGCCGAAATAACGGGCGGTCTCCCCCAGCTCCACCAGTGTTCCCAGACTCACCGAGACCTTCTACGTTGCGCTGCAGTCCCCCTCCTTGCCTCGCGGTTCTGTGTCCGCTCCGGGGCTCTGTCTCTCGCCGCTCCTTCACCGCAGGGGCTCCACGAGGAAGCAGTGATGGCGCCTTCTGACTGCGGTGCTGCAGGCTCTGGCCGGCGTCTCCTCCTCAAAAAGCCTCCCTCGGTACGGGGTTCAGGCAGCGCCGATTAGAGGTCTCTTTATTCTCCAAGTTAGAGGGCTTTTTGGAGATTTGGATGTGATTTTGGGGTTCCCAGACTAGAAAAACTGGGAAGCTCGTGTCAGCCACATCTGCTCCGTTCAAGCTCCAGGCCACGCCCCCGACCAAAAGAATTTTTATTGCACCTGTAGCTGCACAAATCTCCCTCCAGGACCAGCTGAAACTGGTCTAGTCTCTCTCAAAAGACATGAGGTTCTTTGTTCTATTATAATAAGATATTGGGCCACCGATTTGGGCTAGAAAAATAAGGAGTACATATTGCTAACTTCCATCGGTAGATCCGTCAAACACTGTAAGCGTGAGCAGCTAAACACAACGAGTACAAAGTGCGGATTTCTCTGGAAACGCGTGGAACAACTAGGACCAATTTGGTATCATTAGAAAGCCAATTTTAAAATAAGAGGAATGATGGGTGTGCTGTGATTCTGTCATGTCCTTAAGCTAAGATATGAGTATTAAAAGTATTGTTGGTAAAAACTGTACGTCAGAGGAGAGGGGAGGGCGATGGTAACCCAAACCCCTTTATTGTTGTCACAAGCCTGCAGTTATAAGTTGCTGCACTCGATCCAGACTTCATTCTTGCCTGGGACTTCAATACAGACAGCCTCCCTGATGCATTGGGACATTTGGGGCTCCGCCTACCAGCATGGTTTGCCTGAAATGATCTAAGCAAATGTGAGTTTATCTTCCTTTAATCCATGTTTATTTTATAATTGCTTAGTACATACTTTGTCTCATATTGTAACATCTTTATATGCCTTTTATAAACACTGCCTAATCTTTTATGGAGTAAAATATATAAAATACTAACTTTGTTCTCCTGCTCCAAAACGTACCCCAAGTCTTCTGAAGTTAATTACGCTACTAATTTGGGTTGGCTCGAACCCGTCCCTGCGAGAAATCTAAGATGGTGGCAGAGAAGTGTGTTCTGGGCTAGGCAGGTGAGCTGGCAGTGACGGAACAAGGTTATGTAAGCTATTGTCTGGCTGCGGCCTGAGCATTTATAATTCCCTCGCTGCAGCGTGCCTGCTAGCCAGTCCACAGTGAAGCAGCCCGTTCGGCGACTAATTATCCTAGGTGTAGTTCCCTGACCGACCTAAGGGTAAGGGGGGCGCCAGAGAGCTGCAAGTTTCGAAGCGGAACTGGAAAGTGGGATATACATAAATCCCTGCAGTTCGTGATATATTGGTGGCAGTAGTGGGATACCTAGAATAAGCCCCTGCTGTAAACTAAGAGGTCAATAGCCTTGTGTGTGTTTTCATCACATTGTGGAGTGGAGGGATAACTAAGATAAGCCCCCTGCACATGTGATAGCCGTCTGTTGGCCTAAAGTCACCCCGATCTGTGACGTAGGGGTGACGGTCACAGTGTGAATCGTGACAACGTGTCAGGCTTAGAGGCAGAGGGCAGTACCGCACGTGTCCGGCTTAGATACAGCACGGAGCAGGCAGTACCACACGTCAGCTTAGATACAGCGCGGAGCAGGCAGGACCGCACGTGTCAGCTTAGATACAGCACGCAGCAGGCAGGACCGCACGTGTCAGCTTAGATACAGCACGGAGCAGGCAGGACCGCACGTGTCAGCTTAGATACAGCACGGAGCAGGAAGGACCGCACGTGTCAGCTTAGATACAGCACGGAGCAGGCAGGACCGCACGTGTCAGCTTAGATACAGCACGGAGCAGGAAGGACCGCACGTGTCAGCTTAGATACAGCACGGAGCAGACAGGACCGCACGTGTCAGCTTAGATACAGCACGGAGAAGGCAGGACCGCACGTGTCAGCTTAGATACAGCACGCAGCAGGCAGGACCGCACGTGTCAGGCTTAGATACAGCACGCAGAAGGCAGGACCGCACGTGTCAGCTTAGATACAGCACGCAGCAGGCAGGACCGCACGTGTCAGGCTTAGATACAGCACGCAGAAGGCAGGACCGCACGTGTCAGGCTTAGATACAGCACGCAGCAGGCAGGACCGCACGTGTCAGCTTAGATACAGCACGGAGCAGGCAGGACCGCACGTGTCAGGCTTAGATGCAGCACGGAGCAGGCAGTACCGCACGTGTCAGCTTAGATACAGCACGGAGCAGGCAGGACCGCACGTGTCAGGCTGAGTTACAGCAGGCAGCAGGCAGGACCGCACGTGTCAGGCTTAGATACAGCACGGAGCAGGCAGGACCGCACGTGTCAGCTTAGATACAGCACGGAGCAGGCAGGACCGCACATGTCAGCTTAGATACAGCACGGAGCAGGCAGGACCGCACGTGTCAGCTTAGATACAGCACGGAGCAGGCAGGACCGCACGTTTCAGCTTAGATACAGCACGGAGCAAGAAGGACCGCACGTGTCAGCTTAGATACAGCACGGAGCAGGCAGGACCGCACGTGTCAGCTTAGATACAGCACGGAGAAGGCAGGACCGCACGTGTCAGCTTAGATAAAGCACGGAGCAGACAGGACCGCACGTGTCAGGCTTAGATAAAGCACGGAGCAGACAGGACCGCACGTGTCAGCTTAGATACAGCACGGAGAAGGCAGGACCGCACGTTTCAGCTTAGATACAGCACGGAGCAGGAAGGACCGCACGTGTCAGCTTAGATACAGCACGGAGCAGGCAGGACCGCACGTGTCAGGCTTAGATACAGCACGGAGCAGGCAGGACCGCACGTGTCAGCTTATATACAGCACGGAGCAGGCAGGGCCGCACGTGTCAGGCTTAGATACAGCACGGAGCAGGCAGGGCCGCACGTGTCAGCTTAGATACAGCACAGAACAGGCAGGGCCGCACGTGTCAGGCTTAGATGCAGCACGGAGCAGGCAGGACCGCACGTGTCAGCTTAGATACAGCACGGAGCAGGCAGGACCGCACGTGTCAGGCTTAGATACAGCACGGAACAGGCAGGTCCGCACGTGTCAGCTTAGATACAGCACGGAGCAGGCAGGACCGCACGTGTCAGCTTAGATACAGAACGGAGCAGGCAGGACCGCACGTGTCAGCTTAGATACAGCACGGAGCAGGCAGGACCGCACGTGTCAGCTTAGATACAGCACGGAGCAGGCAGGTCCGCACGTGTCAGGCTTAGATACAGCACGGAGCAGGCAGGACCGCACGTGTCAGCTTAGATACAGCGCAGAGCAGGCAGGACCGCACGTGTCAGCTTAGATACAGCACGGAGCAGACAGGACCGCACGTGTCAGCTTAGATACAGCACGGAGCAGTCAGGACCGCACGTGTCAGCTTAGATACAGCACGGAGCAGGCAGGACCGCACGTGTCAGCTTAGATACAGCACGGAGCAGGCAGGACCGCACGTGTCAGCTTAGATACAGCACGGAGCAGGCAGGACCGCACGTGTCAGCTTAGATACAGCGCGGAGCAGGCAGGACCGCACGTGTCAGGCTTAGATACAGCGCGGAGCAGGCAGGACCGCACGTGTCAGCTTAGATACAGCGCGGAGCAGGCAGGACCGCACGTGTCAGCTTAGATACAGCGCGGAGCAGGCAGGACCGCACGTGTCAGCTTAGATACAGCGCGGAGCAGACAGGACCGCACGTGTCAGCTTAGATACAGCACGGAGCAGTCAGGACCGCACGTGTCAGCTTAGATACAGCACGGAGAAGGCAGGACCGCACGTGTCAGCTTAGATACAGCACGGAGTAGGCATGACCGCACGTGTCAGGCTTAGATACAGCGCGGAGCAGGCATGACTGCACGTGTCAGGCTTAGATACAGCGCGGAGCAGGCAGTGCCGCACGTGTCAGCTTAGATACAGCGCGGAACAGGCAGGGCCGCACGTGTCAGGCTTAGATACAGCGCGGAGCAGGCAGGACCGCACGTGTCAGCTTAGATACAGCACGGAGCAGGCAGGACCGCACGTGTCAGGCTTAGATACAGCACGGAGCAGGCAGGACCGCACGTGTCAGCTTAGATACAGCGCGGAGCAGGCAGGACCGCACGTGTCAGCTTAGATACAGCACGGAACAGACAGGACCGCACGTGTCAGCTTAGATACAGCGCGGAGCAGGCAGGACCGCACGTGTAAGCTTAGATACAGCGCGGAGCAGGCAGGACCGCACGTGTCAGCTTAGATACAGCACGGAGCAGGCAGGACCGCACGTGTCAGCTTAGATACAGCGCGCAGCAGGCAGGACCGCACGTGTCAGCTTAGATACAGCACGGAGCAGGCAGGACCGCACGTGTCAGCTTAGATACAGCACGGAGCAGGAGGACCGCACGTGTCAGCTTAGATACAGCACGGAGCAGGAGGACCGCACGTGTCAGCTTAGATACAGCAAGGAGCAGGCAGGACCGCACGTGTCAGCTTAGATACAGCGCGGAGCAGGCAGGACCGCACGTGTCAGCTTAGATACAGCAAGGAGCAGGCAGGACCGCACGTGTCAGCTTAGATACAGCGCGGAGCAGGCAGGACCGCACGTGTCAGCTTAGATACAGCGCAAAGCAGGCAGGACCGCACGTTTCAGCTTAGATACAGCGCGGAGCTGCAAGGACCGCACGTGTCAGCTTAGATACAGCGCGGAGCAGGCAGGACAGCACGTGTCAGCTTAGATACAGCACGGAGCAGGCAGGACCGCACGTGTCAGCTTAGATACAGCACGGAGCAGGAGGACCGCACGTGTCAGCTTAGATACAGCACGGAGCAGGAGGACCGCACGTGTCAGCTTAGATACAGCAAGGAGCAGGCAGGACCGCACGTGTCAGCTTAGATACAGCACGGAGCAGGAGGACCGCACGTGTCAGCTTAGATACAGCAAGGAGCAGGCAGGACCGCACGTGTCAGCTTAGATACAGCGCGGAGCAGGCAGGACCGCACGTGTCAGCTTAGATACAGCGCAAAGCAGGCAGGACCGCACGTTTCAGCTTAGATACAGCGCGGAGCTGCAAGGACCGCACGTGTCAGCTTAGATACAGCGCGGAGCTGCAAGGACCGCACGTGTCAGCTTAGATACAGCGCGGAGCAGGCAGGACAGCACGTGTCAGCTTAGATACAGCGCGGAGCAGGCAGGACCGCACGTGTCAGCTTAGATACAGCGCGGAGCAGGCAGGACCGCACGTGTCAGCTTAGATACAGCGCAAAGCAGGCAGGACCGCACGTGTCAGCTTAGATACAGGACGGAGCAGGCAGGACCGCACGTGTCAGCTTAGATACAGCACGGAGAAGGCAGGACCGCACGTGTCAGCTTAGATACAGCGCGGAGCAGGCAGGACCGCAAGTGTCAGCTTAGATACAGCACGGAGCAGGCAGGACCGCACGTGTCAGCTTAGATACAGCGCGGAGCAGGCAGGACCGCACGTGTCAGCTTAGATACAGCGCGGAGCAGGCAGGGCCGCACGTGTCAGCTTAGATACAGCGCGGAGCAGGCAGGACCGCACGTGTCAGCTTAGATACAGCGCAAAGCAGGCAGGACCGCACGTGTCAGCTTAGATACAGGACGGAGCAGGCAGGACCGCACGTGTCAGCTTAGATACAGCGCGGAGCAGGCAGGACCGCAAGTGTCAGCTTAGATACAGCACGGAGCAGGCAGGACCGCACGTGACAGCTTAGATACAGCGCGGAGCAGGCAGGACCGCACGTGTCAGCTTAGATACAGCGCGGAGCAGACAGGACCGCACGTGTCAGCTTAGATACAGCGCGGAGCAGGCAGGACCGCACGTGTCAGCTTAGATACAGCACGGAGCAGGAAGAACCGCACGTGTCAGCTTAGATACAGCACGGAGCAGGCAGGACCGCACGTGTCAGCTTAGATACAGCGCGGAGCAGACAGGACCGCACGTGTCAGCTTAGATACAGCGCGGAGCAGACAGGACCGCACGTGTCAGCTTAGATACAGCGCGGAGCAGGCAGGACCACACGTGTCAGCTTAGATACAGCACGGAGCAGGCAGGACCGCACGTGTCAGCTTAGATACAGCACGGAGCAGGTAGGACCGCACCTGTCAGCTTAGATACAGCACGGAGCAGGCAGGACCGCACGTGTCAGCTTAGATACAGCGCGGAGCAGGAAGGACCGCACGTGTCAGCTTAGATACAGCGCGGAGCAGGCAGGACCGCACGTGTCAGCTTAGATACAGCGCGGAGCAGGCAGGGCCGCACGTGTCAGCTTAGATACAGCACGGAGCAGGCAGGACCGCACGTGTCAGCTTATATACAGCACGGAGCAGGCAGGACCGCACGTGTCAGCTTAGATACAGCGCGGAGCAGGTAGGACCGCACGTGTCAGCTTAGATACAGCACGGAGCAGGTAGGACCGCACCTGTCAGCTTAGATACAGCACAGAGCAGGCAGGACCGCACGTGTCAGCTTAGATACAGCGCGGAGCAGGCAGGACCACACGTGTCAGCTTAGATACAGCGCGGAGCAGGCAGGACCGCACGTGTCAGCTTATATACAGCGCGGAGCAGGCAGGACCGCACGTGTCAGCTTAGATACAGCGCGGAGCAGGCAGGACCGCACGTGTCAGCTTAGATACAGCACGGAGCAGGCAGGACCGCACGTGTCAGCTTAGATACAGCACGGAGCAGGAAGGACCGCACGTGTCAGCTTAGATACAGCACGGAGCAGGAGGACCGCACGTGTCAGCTTAGATACAGCGCGGAGCTGCAAGGACCGCACGTGTCAGCTTAGATACAGCGCGGAGCAGGCAGGACCGCACGTGTCAGCTTAGATACAGCGCGGAGCAGGCAGGACCGCACGTGTCAGCTTAGATACAGCGCGGAGCAGGAAGGACCGCACGTGTCAGCTTAGATACAGCACGGAGCAGGAGGACCGCACGTGTCAGCTTAGATACAGCACGGAGCAGGCAGGACCGCACGTGTCAGCTTAGATACAGCACGGAGCAGGAAGGACCGCACGTGTCAGCTTAGATACAGCACGGAGCAGGAGGACCGCACGTGTCAGCTTAGATACAGCGCGGAGCTGCAAGGACCGCACGTGTCAGCTTATATACAGCGCGGAGCAGGCAGGACCGCACGTGTCAGCTTAGATACAGCGCGGAGCAGGCAGGACCGCACGTGTCAGCTTAGATACAGCGCGGAGCAGGCAGGACCGCACGTGTCAGCTTAGATACAGCACGGAGCAGGCAGGACCGCACGTGTCAGCTTAGATACAGCGCAAAGCAGGCAGGACCGCACGTGTCAGCTTAGATACAGCACGGAGCAGGCAGGACCGCACGTGTCAACTTAGATACAGCACGGAGCAGGCAGGACCGCACGTGTCAGCTTAGATACAGCACGGAGCAGGCAGGACCGCACGTGTCAGCTTAGATACAGCGGGGAGCAGGCAGGACCGCACGTGTCAGGCTTAGATACAGCACGGAGCAGGCAGGACCGCACGTGTCAGGCTTAGATACAGCGCGGAGCAGGCAGGGCCGCACGTGTCAGCTTAGATACAGCGCGGAACAGGCAGGGCTGCACGTGTCAGGCTTAGATACAGCGCGGAGCAGGCAGGACCGCACGTGTCAGCTTAGATACAGCGCGGAGCAGGCAGGACCACACGTGTCAGCTTAGATACAGCACGGAGCAGGAGGACCGCACGTGTCAGCTTAGATACAGCACGGAGCAGGCAGGACCGCACGTGTCAGCTTAGATACAGCACGGAGCAGGCAGGGCCGCACGTGTCAGCTTAGATACAGAATGGAGCAGGCAGGACCGCACGTGTCAGCTTAGATACAGCACGGAGCAGGCAGGACCGCACGTGTCAGCTTAGATACAGCGCGGAGCAGACAGGACCGCACGTGTCAGCTTAGATACAGCGCGGAGCAGGCAGGACCGCACGCAGAGGCGTAGCTAGAGCTTTTGCCGCCCGGGGCTGTTCCCGAGTTTGGCGCCACCCCCCCCCCCCCGGCTCAATACACACAAAGGTTACCAAAAATGGTTTTCCTGTTTTGTAGAACTTAAACTGGGCCTAATGGTGTCACCCCCACATGCCACACCTGTGACTTAATACCACCACACCATGACCAGGCCACATAGTGACCGAATAATACTACATACAAGGGACAAATACCACCGCACCATTTCCAGACCACATATTACCACCACATAGTGACTGAATACTACAATACTGATCAGTAATAAAAAAAAAAACCACAATACTATCACCATAAGTGCCAGTATTCACAGGAGATCTGTACTTAGTATGCAGTGTCTGTGTAGAGGTAATACAGAGATCACTGGTGACATTATACACAGGACCTCTATATAGTATACAGTGTATAGTGTCAGTGTATAGGTAACACTGACTCACCAGTGACGTCTCTAGGTGAAGTCCTTCATCTTTCATCCAGCACAGACCGCCATCATTCCTTCCAGCCAGGACTCGTTCCTGCAGGAAATAACACAGTTATCTCGAGCTCCGCTTGCAGAACACATTACTTAATTTTTCACAACTTCTACATTACACCACATGAAGAAAAAAAGGTGATATAGTGTCACTCTGCACAGTAACAGGACCGCCCCCCCATTTAAAACAGTATACTCAAAAAATAAAATAAATACATCACTGCAGTAATAATATCCCTTAATTAGCCCCTATGGTAATAATATTCCCCACCCTGGCCCCGTTTCTCATTCCTGGCTCCAGCCATATGTTCTCGCATCCTGCCCTCATGAGTATCCATTCTACCCCATATGATCTCCCCATCCTGCCCCACCAGCCTCCATCGTATCCGTCCTGCCCCATGATCCAATCCTGCCCCGTGTCTCCAATCATGCCCCGTATCTACATTCTGCCCATGCCTCAAGTCCTGCCCCCAGTGTGTCCAGCATATTACCCCCATGTTGTCCAGCAATCTGCCCCAGTGTGTCCAGCATATTACCCCCATGTTGTCCAGCAATCTGCCCCAGTGTGTCCAGCATATTACCCCCATGTTGTCCAGCAATCTGCCCCAGTGTGTCCAGCAATCTGCCCCAGTATGTCCAGCATATTACCCCCAGTGTGTCCAGCAATCTGCCCTCAGTGTGTCCAGCAATCTGCCCCAGTGTCCAGCCTTTCCCCAGTGTGTCCAGCAGTCTGCCCCAGTGTGTCCAGTATATTACCCCCAGTGTGTCCAGCAATCTGCCCCAGTGTCCAGCATTGCCCCAGTGTGTCCAGAAGTCTGCCCCAGGGTCTCCAGCATTGCCTCAATGTGTCCAGAAATCTGCCCCAGGGTCTCCAGTATTGCCCCAGTGTGTCCAGCAATCTGCCCCAGGGTCTCCAGTATTGCCCCAGTGTGTCCAGCATTCTGCCCCATAGTCTCCTGTACTGCCCCAGTGTGTCCAGCATTCTGCCCCATGGTCTCCAGTATTGCCCCAGTGTGTCCAGCAATCTGCCCCATGGTCTCCTGTATTGCCCCAGTGTGTCCAGCATTCTGCCCCATGGTCTCCTGTATTGCCCCAGTGTGTCCAGCATTCTGCCCCATGGTCTCATGTATTGCCCCAGTGTGTCCAGCAATCTGCCCCATGGTCTCATGTATTGCCCCAGTGTGTCCAGCAATCTGCCCCATGGTCTCCAGTATTGCCCCAGTGTGTCCAGCAATCTGCCCCATGGTCTCCTGTATTGCCCCAGTGTGTCCAGCATTCTGCCCCATGGTCTCATGTATTGCCCCAGTGTGTCCAGCAATCTGCCCCATAGTCTCCTGTACTGCCCCAGTGTGTCCAGCATTCTGCCCCATGGTCTCCAGTATTGCCCCAGTGTGTCCAGCAATCTGCCCCATGGTCTCCTGTATTGCCCCAGTGTGTCCAGCATTCTGCCCCATGGTCTCCTGTATTGCCCCAGTGTGTCCAGCATTCTGCCCCATGGTCTCATGTATTGCCCCAGTGTGTCCAGCAATCTGCCCCATGGTCTCATGTATTGCCCCAGTGTGTCCAGCAATCTGCCCCATGGTCTCATGTATTGCCCCAGTGTGTCCAGCAATCTGCCCCATGGTCTCATGTATTGCCCCAGTGTGTCCAGCAATCTGCCCCATGGTCTCCAGCATTGCCCCAGCCCCAGACAGTCAGACATAAAGAAAAAAAAAAAAAAGTAAAATCCTCACCTCTCCCGTTCCTAGCGCAGGTCCGGTGCAGTCAGCGTCTCTCCGGCTCTGCGACGCTCAGGACAGAGAGGCTGAGCGGCGCGCACAGTAGTGACGTCATCGCGCCCTCTGCTCTGAGACGTCGCAGAGTCAGAGGACGCTGAAGCCGCAGGAACCAGGAGAGGTGAGTATAGAGCGGGGGGCGGGACCCGGGGGTGGGGGGAGCTGGCCCTGGTCGTGGCGGCGGACGGCGCCGCCCGAAGATTTAAAGGGGCGTCTTTTTTTTTTTTTTATCTTCTGCAGCGCCGGCCGCCCCCAGCATTGTGCCGCCCGGGGCGGACCGCCCCCCCCGCACCCCTCTTCCTACGCCACTGGGAACAGAATAAAATTTATGGGAAAAGTCATTGTTCTTCCAGGCCTACCACTGGTAACCTCCTCAGAAACAGCACATAGTGTTATATAGTGCAGTAGATATCGCTCATATACCTATTATAGGAGAAATGTGTTAAATATATTTATTTCGTATATTTATTTTATTTGTATATTTATGTATTCAGGACTGTTTACCAGATGCGATACTCCAAAGAAAATGTCACAATGTTTCTTATAAAGAAATGGTGGTTAATTGGATTCTCCAGCAAAAAGAATAATTGAAGCAAAACATAAAATAGGTGAAATAGTTACAAAGAGATTGTCCATTTGTCCATATCAAAGCTTGTTCTCCATCTTTCCTGGGATCCAGAATGGAAGCTTGCGTCTGTCTGTGTCAATATCATGGCTGAAGATGTTGCAGGAATAGGAACGGGTTAGCTTAAAAGTCAGCTGCTCAGCGTCCAGACTCTCTGCCTGGTGTCACTGTAAAGTGAAAAGTGTCCTCCCGTCTCCTTGTGTGTCACGTGGCTATATATACCCATTTACACTGGGGTATGTGTACAGATTTAACACATGGAATGTCAGCTAAACCTGATATGAGGGTAAAGCAATTTACCAATGCAGAATTGAAATAAAAAATTAATTTGATTTAACAATATGAAACAAAGAATAAAAGTAAGAAACTAATAGAAAAGCACAGAACGAAACTCTAACATTTAATATCAACAAAGTCTGAAACAACATACTGTATAATTAAGAACAAACTGACAACATTCTGACACTCCCAGCAGGGCGCACACAGCTGTGAGGACACGCTCGGGGCATTAGTATAGTTAAACACTGCAGATACTTACAGGTAACTTAGATTTCTTGTCTCTGTCGGCCGGAGTGAACACATTCAGGTACAGGCAATCTTCTGAGGAACGGGGCAGCCGTGAAGAGGATGGGTAATTTACTTCTACCCGATGGTCTTCTAACTGTAAACACCTGAAATATACAGAATCCATAGTAGAAAAAAAAAATCACTGACATCACTGAATGCTAGATGTTCTCCTTAGTGTCAGCTGGGGGAAGCTGACCAGAGTGGATTTGTGTTGGAGCCGAAGAGAGATAAGCTGAGTCTCTCTCTAAGAAGAGTCTGCACAGACCTTGTGCACCAATCTGCAAGTATCAGTGGCTGCTATGGATAATAGCCGTTTTTGTTTGACTGAACTGGGAGTATCACAGCCGGCTGTGAGTATCCAAAGTCTAATTTGTTTAGTAAGTGTCTGCACATGGCTAAAGGTACCGTTACACTAAACGACTTAACAACGATCACGACCAGCGATACGACCTGGCCGTGATCGTTGGTAAGTCGTTGTGTGGTCGCTGGGGAGCTGTCACACAGACAGCTCTCTCCAGCGACCAACGATCAGGGAAAAGACTTCGGCATCATTGAAACTGTCTTCAACGATGCCGAAGTCACCGGGTAATATAAATAGAGATGGCGTGCACTCTTAAATCAAAAGAGACAGGTGCAGGCTGAACCTGGATACCATCCAGTAGACCAATCGATTCATAGAAAAACAGCCGCACACAAATATTTGGAGTTTTTTTTCAAATGCAAAGAAAGAGTAGTTTATTGAATTCACCACAGAAGTATAGTAGCGTAGAGGTAACGTTTCGGCCCCAAGGCGGGCCTTTGTCAAACCTCACTTGTTGTAGAGAAAGGTATGGTAAAGAAGGACCCCGCAGAGACGGGACAGACAATGGAGATAAGCAGGCTCCAACAGGAGAGAACACTGGACAATGCGTGGAATGCTTGGAGGCTAAAGCAAGAAAAGTGATCCCAGTCAGGGCTGCGGGTCCGGGTTGTAGGGGTACCTGTAGTGATGTGTAGGTACCCCTACAACCCGGACCCGCAGCCCTGACTGGGATCACTTTTCTTGCTTTAGCCTCCAAGCATTCCACGCATCGTCCAGTGTTCTCTCCTGTTGGAGCCTGCTTATCTCCATTGTCTGTCCCGTCTCTGCGGGGTCCTTCTTTACCATACCTTTCTCTACAACAAGTGAGGTTTGACAAAGGCCCGCCTTGGGGCCGAAACGTTACCTCTACGCTACTATACTTCTGTGGTGAATTCAATAAACTACTCTTTCTTTGCATTTGAAAAAAAACTCCAAATATTTGTGTGCGGCTGTTTTTCTATGAATCGAAGTCACCGGGTAAACATCGGGTTACTAAGTGCAGGGCCGCGCTTAGTAACCCGATATTTACCCTGGTTACCATTGTAAAAGTAAAAAAAAAAAACACTACATACTCACATTCTGATGTCTGTCACGTCCCACGGCGCCGGCCATAAAGCAGAGTCAGAGCACAGAGGTGATGTCACCGCTGTGCTCTGCTTTCCGGCCGGCGCTGACAGTCAGTGCAGGGAAGCTGACGCCGGGGGACGCGACAGACATCAGAATGTAAGTATGTACTGTATTTTTTTCTAACTTTTACAATGGTAACCAGGGTAAATATCGGGTTACTAAGCGCGGCCCTGCGCTTAGTAACCCGATATTTACCCTGATTACAAGTGAACACATTGCTGGATCGGCGTCACACACGCCGATCTAGCGATGACAGCGGGTGATCAGCGACCAAAAAAAGGTCCTGATCATTCCCCACGACCAACGATCTCCCAGCAGGGGCCTGATCGTTGGTCGCTGTCACACATAACGAGATCATTAGCGGGATCGTTGCTACGTCACAAAAAACGTGACGTTGCAACAATATTGTTAACGATATCGTTATGTGTGAAGGTACCTTAAGGCTAGGGATTTTGAGTTTATGGGTTTTGTTGTTTTTTTTTGGTGCTATGCAATCTGTGGAAATAATCGTCACATTGCTTTGACACAAGAATCCAGTTCATGTGTGAACGCTTCCTAATGCCTAAAAAAGAGCTTGAATCCCTAATATTGGTGTTTGAATGCACAGCAGAGTCCAAAAGAGTACAGTAAATATCCTGGGTTACAGCATTGAAAACAGTCTGAAACCATGGAGGAGCTTGTTAAGGAACTGGCCCAGACTACTATGCTGCAGAAGCAGCAGGACCAACAAGAAACCAACAAACTCTTGATCCAAGAGTATCAACAGCAGCAGTAACAGTTTCAGCAGCAGCAGCAGATGACTCTCTTGGCAGAAATTGTCCAGGCCAGGGAGATGGCACCTCACGCCAACCAAAGTGAAGGTATCTGTGTAAGGGGAACTGTATGGGATGCCTTGTAGAAAATGACTCTGGAGGATGTGGTTAAGGCTTTTCTTACTGTATTTAAAATAGTGGCAGACAGGGAGAAACTGTCCCCAGAGCAAAGGCTCTAGCTCCATATCTTATCCGAAAGCAGCAGAAAGCAGACTATGGCCGTGCTCTGCAGTACGGCAAGCTTCGGCAAGGACTTCGGCAAGCTAAAGGTGGAGATTATGGCAGGTTGGAGCGTCACCCTGGCAGTTTGGGTGCAACGGGTGCACCTCTGGCGCTACTAATTGGACAAGCCCCCCTGTTCTCTGCTGTTTGATCTGTTACATATGGTGCAAATTTGATTGCAGCCTGAGACTTGCTCTCAGGCACAATGGTGGTGGACTGATTTATCAACTCACTACCTAAATCTATGCAAAGCTGGTTTTGCCCAAGGGAATCCCCAGAATGCAGATGACTTTGTGAGCCTTGTGGAAAGATACTTGGCCATGGAGAACACCCTGTGTAGTCAAGGGAGCTTGAGGTCACTGTTCTGGGATACAGAAAACAAAGGGCCCAAGACCACATCTGGTAGGGTGCCGAAAGACCCAGGACGGGTCAGAGCTGGGTTTTCAAAGGGTAAACCTTGCATCATTATCTGTTAGCAAGGTGTCGTGCCCCGAGGTAAATATCAGCTAATTGTCTGTGGCTGGAGCTACTTCTACTTCATCTATCCTGCCTGCCATGCCTCAGGAGTGCCAGGTAAGTGTGAACTGTGTCCAAGTGACAAGACTTCTGGACTCAGGGAGCTTGATGACCCTGACAAGGTCCACAGTTCTGCATGTGCTAGTCTCTGGGAAGAGGGTGGGGGTAAGGTGAATCCACAGAGATGCTAAGAACTATCCTATTGCCCAAGATGACATATTCGTATCCTGTGGTTCCGTGTCTCAACAAGTGGGATCGGTCAAGGACTTGTTGCATGCTATTGTTATCAGTCGAGATTTTCCTTTGTTCTGAGACTCATGGGCTGAAGCCGTAGCACCCAAGTGGTCCAGAATGCCGCTAGTAGTCGGCTATAGTAACAAAGGCACATGATGTAAACGTGAATTTCTGTTCATTCTACAGGCTAGAAAGGAGGATGAGGAAGTATCTCATGAAACCAATATCCCTGTCCTGGAGGAGTCCCAGGACAACTGCTCAAGGAGTTAAAGGTAGAAGATAGTTTTGAAAATGTGTGTTAAATGGTGTTCCTCAGGAGTTGGGAGACGATAATTTCCGAAATTGGCCAGGCATAATGATCTGATGTTTCATGGGACAGGTAAAAAAGTGCCTCCTCAAGGTGCAAAAGGAAAAATCCAGGAGGTATAATAGGTAAGTTCAGGGGAGAAAATGTAAGCCTGGAGATCAGGGACTTGTGTTAGTGACGACAGGAGAGCACAAGTTCCTTACCCAGTGGCAGGTACCTATAGTGTTGCTAAGATTCCAAGGCACCTGTGATGACACAGCATTTCTTCTTCATTATGCCAGACATAATTCAGTAGGCCCAAAATCATAAACTGTTGTCTGAAGTTTTGACTCTGTTTGTAGGTTGAATTAATATTTGTAAATGAACGAATTTGTAAATGGAAGAATATTTACCTCTTCTATCAGCTCCTACAGTTTATTGTACTGTTATCTTTGCAAAAAAGGGATGCAGAGTCACTGAACAATGATGTTTGCTGTTATGTCGATTACACATTGTAATGGTCCATGCAGTTTGTTGACCTGCAAACATTCAAGGATAAACTATAAATAATCTAAGGAAGGAAAGTTGTGAACTATATAACGAGATTGTGCCTCTGTTCCAGGGGAGTCTACAGAATGTTAGCTTAGGAGACCAAGGCCCCAAACTAAGAACACAGATCTGCTTTATTGACCATCACTGATCTCCTGGGATGTCTCGAAGAATCCAGGTTGGGACAATCAGGCCACCTGGTATATATCTCACTGCTCTTGGCTATCTTCCTAAGCATGTCGTTACCTACTATCTGTGGAGGGCCCACAAAAAGCGGGGTGCCACTGGTGGGGGTAATCGGCCCTGGAAGCAGCTCTAATACTGGCGAAAGGGAGACTCTGTAACTTACGCCACCTTGGCTATGTTGCTGGGACTGTTCTACATGCTATTGTTTGTTGGTGGTTCACTAAATTATTGCCACACCCTGGAGTTGTCTGAGTAGTGTTCTGCCCACAGGAAGAGAGAGCAAGTGTCACACCGTTAACGGCGATAAAGGGGCAGGACGGCGTACTGGAACCCGCACCTGTCCTTGCCACTATAAGGGGCCCTGGCTTTCCCTTATCTCAGGGGTACCTATGAAGGTTAGGAGGCCTGAGCCGCCAGCGTATCCCTGTCTCCTGTGCAGGCCCTATCAGTGACCCCCTCTCCCCCCAAGAGAGGTGGACTGCACCAGTGTATAAATATCACCATACAGAGTATACAGACAAGGAAAAGGAAAACCACACTTAGCTTAATGCTGCAAGGCACAGCACAGCAGGAAGAAACACCAGATACAACGGACACAGCTGTAGAACAACAGTTCCCAGCTAGCTCCTACTCCTGGCTTGGTCGCTGAGGAATGAACTAACACCGACAGTCAGCTGATGAACCAGGTGACCTCTTAAAGGATGGAGGGAGTGGTCACCACAAACATCAGCCGACCCAGCAGCAATGCAATAACATCAGCAGCCACCGGGGGGAAAAAACTGCATTAACCCCCGATCACCAGAAAGGAAAAAAGGTCTTAAACTGAGGCAACCAGATCTGCCACAAATAAAAAATTGGATCGTGACAGTACCCCCCTTTCAATGAGGGGCCTCTGGACCCTCAACACTGGACCTCACCAGTAAGCAACCTACAGTGAGAACGACTCGATTCACCAGAGTTCACCTCCCCAGTCACCTGACCCTCAGGTTTACGGTGGACACAGCACGGTGGAGAAGACAACGTAGGCGGCACAAATCTCCAGAGCGCCGACCTGTGGAATGAGTTGTGTATGGGCATTATTGAGGGTAACTCCAACTGGTAAGTATTCGAACTGACAATGGCTGACACCCGATTTGGCCCGATTACCCTCGAACTCCAGATTCCAGTTCCACCCTTCCACCTGATATTTTTGGTGGACACCCAAAAGTAGTCATTCACACACACTGAACGTTTATTTTCACGCATGCGTCTGCCACAAGATGGTGAACTCTTTACAGAACCGACAACAGAGGCATCCCCCTGTGTCACCATACTCACACCCCCACTATGCACCGAGGGAACCACCATCCTCCTCTGACCCCTCCTCCTGAGGGTAAAGTCTTGCCCCTACTTCCTTTAAGCACCTCTAATGCCCCCACTGGAGAAGAAGGGGTAGGTTGTAGAAGGACGGCAGAGATCGTAGCTCCAGGGCAGCAGTCCTCACACGACTGACCCCAGCTGACTACTTCTCTGGACTGCCAGTCTATGACAGGGTTGTGTCTTTTCAACCAAGGGAGACCTAAGACAATGGGAGTTGGTATGCCCTCCAAGACGTAACATGACAGGTACTCTTCATGTCAAGCCCCTATACGCAGAAGTATATTGTCAACGACTTGGGTAATGGTCCCCTGGCTGAGCCGTACAGAGTCAATCGCCTGGACGCTTAGGGGTCTAGCTAGCGACCTACTCATCAGGCCATGTGTCTGGACAAAATGAGCATTCACCAAATTGACTCCTGCTCCACTGTCCACCAGCACCGGAATATTCTCAGTTACCCCACCAACAACCACCTCAGCAGGTAAAGTACACTGAGACGAAAAAATGGAGGAAATATACACTCCCTGGTCTCTTCCTTCCACACAACCAGGGGGACATGGCTTTTTAGATGGAACAGGTATTTTGGTGCGAGCTGGGCAGACATTGATAAAATGACCAGTGTGCCCACAGTAGAAACATGCCCCCACACCACGGCGAACCCCAGACAACCCCGTTTGGGATCCAACTCCTCCCAGCTGCATGGGTTCGTCCGCCTGCCCAGGTGTGTCCTCCTCCCTAGCAAGGACTATAGGGGGCACATTTGGTGTGTGCCTCTCTCTCAAGCGTCTATCCACCTGGATGGCAAGGGACATGGCGGCCTCAAATGACTTGGGGGCGGCGTACTGCACCAGAGTATCTTGTAACCTAGGGGACAGACCCTGCACAAAATGGCTCCTAAAGACCGGGTCATTCCACTGTGTGTCAGTGGCCCACCTCCTGAACTCTGAACAGTAGTCCTCCGCCGGCCGGCCCCCCTGCTTGATCTTACGGAGTCGGGATTCCGCCAAGGAGACGCCGTCCGGGTCACCATATACCAGCGCTGTAAAAAACTCGTCCACTGACCGTAGAGATAGAGAACCAGTCGGCAGGGAGAAGGTCCAGTATTGGGGATCACCTTTAAGAAGGGAAATGATGATTCCACCCGTTGTTCCTTACTCCCTGATGAACGAGGGCGGAGAATAAAGTATAACTTACAGGCCTCCTTAAAAACCAAAAATGTAACTCTCCCACCAGAGAACCTGTCAGGAAGAGATCTCTTGGGCTCTGATTGAGCATGTACATGGGCTGAAGCCCAAAACCCCACCAAATGCTGCAGCTGCTGCACCACCTCACCACGCAGCACCTTAAACTCGTCGGTGAGGGTCTGAAGCAGTTGGACAAAGGCCTGCATCTAAGCCATGGCTCACCAGAAAAAATGTGAAGGTCGGTGTTAATGTCACGGCGTTAACGGCGATAAAGGGGCAGGACGGCGTACTGGGACCCGCACCTGTCCCTGCCACTATAAGGGGCCCTGGCTTTCCCTTATCTCAGGGGTACCTATGAAAGTTAGGAGAACTGAGCCGCCAGCGTATCCCTGTCTCCTGTGCAGGCCCTATCAGTGACCCCCTCTCCCCCCAAGAGAAGTGGACTGCACCAGTGTATAAACATCACCATAACAGAGTATACAGACAAGGAAAAGGAAAACCACACTTAGCTTAATGCTGCAAGGCACAGCACAGCAGGAAGAAACACCAGATACAACGGACACAGCTGTAGAACAACAGTTCCCAGCTAGCTCCTACTCCTGGCTTGGTCGCTGAAGAATGAACTAACACCGACAGTCAGCTGATGAACCAGGTGACCTCTTAAAGGATGGAGGGAGTGGTCACCACAAACATCAGCTGAGCCAGCAGCAATGCAGTAACATCAGCGGCCACCGGGGAAGGGGGAGGGACTGCATTAACCCCCGATGACCAGAAAGAAAAAAAGATCTTAAACTGAGGCAACCAGATCTGCCACAAATTCAAAATTGGATTGTGACAGCAAGTGTTAAGTGGTATGTGCTAGTGGACTAGAGCATCCACTGACCCCCATGTCTCCACAGCACAACAGAAAGTTTGGATAAAGTGTAGATTTTATTCCATCCTTAAAATGCATGGTGAAATTACAAAAATGAGGTAGACTATGCAACATTTTGGCCCCAACAGGCTTTTTTCAAGTCAGAAATACAATAAAAATCACAGCCATGGTGCCTGGACAAGGCTAGGAATTTTGTGGTTATGGCTTTATTTCGATGCTGTGCAACCTACGGAAATAAACGTCACATTGTTATGACACAAGAATCCAGTGCCTGTGGGAAAGCTACCTAAGGCCTACCTGATAACGTGAAATTCTATACATACATACAGTAAATATGTACACACAATATGTCACTACAGCCTCATCACAAATACATGACACTCACATGGGAGGAGGATAGGAGGCATCAATGACAGATTTCCAAGGCTCCGGAGGTTCGGGGTTACCAAATCTCAGTGGTCCCACAGGAGGTTTCGCAAAAGGAACTCCGAAAAATCCATCTATGGCCCTAGATGTCTCCTTCACCGGCACTGTGATGCCCCGTAGTTCTCCATACTTAGTGGTTACCAATGGTCTTTCAACGTTCACACCTAAAATCAAAGGTATTATTGGGGATAATTAAAGATAGTATTAATGTTTTATATTCTCATTAGTGGCTTCTCCTGCTATTACACCTTGTACTACTGATATATATTTACTAATCTTTACTGTACAAGTATTAATGATTATAATTACTGCACCCCCCACTACTCGGACAAGAACTGCTATAATACTAACATCTATTGCTCAGCAAATAACTACTACTATAATACTGCTCCTATGTACAAGAATATAATTACTATAATACTGCTCCTATATACAAGAATATAACTACTATAATACTGCTCCTATGTACAAGAATATAATTACTATAATACTGCTCCTATATACAAGAATATAACTACTATAATACTGCCCCTATGTACAAGAATATAACTACTATAATACTGCCCCTATGTACAAGAATATAACTACTATAATACTGCCCCCTATGTACAAGAATATAACTACTATAATACTGCTCCTATGTACAAGAATATAACTACTATAATACTGCTCCTATGTACAAGAATATAACTACTATAATACTGCCCCTATGTACAAGAATATAACTACTATAATACTGCCCCTATGTACAAGAATATAACTACTATAATACTGCTCCTATTTACAAGAATATAACTACTATAATACTGCCCCCTATGTACAAGAATATAACTACTATAATACTGCTCCCTATGTACAAGAATATAACTACTATAATACTGCCCCTATGTACAAGAATATAACTACTATAATACTGCTCCTATATACAAGAATATAACTACTATAATACTGCCCCCTATGTACAAGAATATAACTACTATAATACCGCTCCTATGTACAAGAATATAACCACTATAATACTGCTCCTATGTACAAGAATATAACTACTATAATACTGCTCCTATGTACAAGAATATAACTACTATAATACTGCTCCTATTTACAAGAATATAACTACTATAATACTGGCATTACGTACAAGAATATAACTGCTAAAATACTGCCCCCTATGTACAAGAATATAACTACTATAATACTGCCCCTATGTACAAGATATAACTACTATAATACCGCCCCCTATGTACAAGAATATAACTACTATAATACTGCTCCTATGTACAAGAATATAACTACTATAATACTGCTCATATGTACAAGAATATAACTACTATAATACTGCTCCTATGTACAGGAATATAACTACTATAATACTGCCCCTATGTACAAGATATAACTACTATAATACCGCCCCCTATGTACAAGAATATAACTACTATAATACTGCTCCTATGTACAAGAATATAACTACTATAATACTGCCCCTATGTCCAAGAATATAACTACTATAATACTGCTCCTATGTACAAGAATATAACTACTATAATACTGCTCCTATGTACAAGAATATAACTACTATAATACTGCTCCTATGTACAAGAATATAACTACTATAATACTTCCCCCTATGTACAAGAATATAACTACTATAATACTGATCCCCATGTACAAGAATATAACTACTATAATACTACTCATATGTACAAGAATATAACTACTATAATACTGCCCCTATGTACAAGAATATAACTACTATAATACTGCTCCTATGTACAAGAATATAACTACTATAATACTTCCCCCTATGTACAAGAATATAACTACTATAATACTGATCCCCATGTACAAGAATATAACTACTATAATACTGCCTCTATGTACAAGAATATAACTACTATAATACTGCTCCTATGTACAAGAATATAACTACTATAATACTGCTCCTATGTACAAGAATATAACTACTATAATACTGCTCCTATGTACAGGAATATAACTACTATAATACTGCTCCTATGTACAGGAATATAACTACTATAATACTGCCTCTATGTACAAGAATATAACTACTATAATACTGCTCCTATGTACAAGAATATAACTACTATAATACTGCCCCTATGTACAGGAATATAACTACTATAATACTGCTCCTATGTACAAGAATATAACTACTATAATACTGCCTCTATGTACAAGAATATAACTACTATAATACTGCTCCTATGTACAAGAATATAACTACTATTTTGATGGAAATATATAAAATATATAGATTCACTTGAGTATATACATTAAACTAACAGGTAAAATATAGATTATAATCAATTGCTTAAAATAGCCGCTGAAGACCAGACAATGCCTTGGGACTTTCCAGAGATGAAGAGGAACTCAAGATATCTGAACTTTGGCCAGATTACAGAAAAAGTGACAGTTACATATTATTTGCTTAATCAGCCTGTTGCTATGCCTTAACCGCAATATTTCATATATTTAGATAACCAATAACAGAGAAGCTTGACCATAGGATCATTAACTAACCTCCCTTCTATATGCAACTATGAAAGCATATGTTACCATAATAAAGTATGGTGTTGAGAAAATATTATTCTGTCACCTTGGTGTGCGGTGTCATTTGTCCGAGTGCGAAAACTCAGCCTAATTTGGAACGGATGCTGCAGACACTGGGATAGATTTATCTAAACAAATTTCTATAACACTTTAATACTGCCCCCCTATATACATGAAGATAACTACTATAATACTGATCATATATACATGAAGATAACTACTATAATACTGCTCCTATGTAGAAGAATATAACTACTATAATACTGCCCCTATGTACAAGAATATAACTACTATAATACTGCCCCCCTATATACATGAAGATAACTACTATAATACTGCTCCTATGTACAAGAATATAACTACTATAATACTGCCTTCTATGTACAAGAATATAACTACTATAATACTGCCCCCCTATATACATGAAGATAACTACTATAATACTGCTCCTATGTACAAGAATATAACTACTATAATACTGCCACCTATGTACAAGAATATAACTACTATAATACTGCTCCTATGTTCAAGAATATAACTAATATAATACCGCTCCTATGTACAAAAATAACTACTATAATACTGCCCCCTATGTACAAGAATATAACTACTATAATACTGCTCCTATGTTCAAGAATATAACTAATATAATACTGCCCCTATGTACAAGAATATAACTACTATAATACGGCCTTCTATGTACAAGAATATAACTCCTATAATACTGCTCCTATGTACAAGAATATAACTACTATAATACTGCCCCCTATGTACAAGAATACAACTACTATAATACTGCTCCTATATACAAGAATATAACTACTATAATACTGCTCCTATGTACAAGAATATCACTACTATAATACTGCTCCTATGTACAAGAATATAACTACTATAATACTGCCCCCTATGTACAAGAATACAACTACTATAATACTGCTCCTATGTACAAGAATATAACTACTATAATACTGCCCCTATGTACAAGAATATAACTACTATAATACTGCCCCCCTATATACATGAAGATAACTACTATAATACTGCTCCTATGTACAAGAATATAACTACTATAATACTGCCTTCTATGTACAAGAATATAACTACTATAATACTGCCCCCCTATATACATGAAGATAACTACTATAATACTGCTCCTATGTACAAGAATATAACTACTATAATACTGCCCCCTATGTACAAGAATATAACTACTATAATACTGCTCCTATGTTCAAGAATATAACTAATATAATACCGCTCCTATGTACAAAAATAACTACTATAATACTGCCCCCTATGTACAAGAATATAACTACTATAATACTGCTCCTATGTTCAAGAATATAACTAATATAATACTGCCCCTATGTACAAGAATATAACTACTATAATACGGCCTTCTATGTACAAGAATATAACTCCTATAATACTGCTCCTATGTACAAGAATATAACTACTATAATACTGCCCCCTATGTACAAGAATACAACTACTATAATACTGCTCCTATATACAAGAATATAACTACTATAATACTGCTCCTATGTACAAGAATATCACTACTATAATACTGCTCCTATGTACAAGAATATAACTACTATAATACTGCCCCCTATGTACAAGAATACAACTACTATAATACTGCTCCTATGTACAAGAATATAACTACTATAATACTGCTCCTATGTACAAGAATATAACTACTATAATACTGCCCCCTATGTACAAGAATACAACTACTATAATACTGCTCCTATGTACAAGAATATAACTACTATAATACTGCTCCTATGTACAAGTATATAACTACTATAATACTGTCCCCTATGTACAAGAATATAGCTACTATAATACTGCCCCTATGTACAGGAATATAACTACTATAATACTGCTCCTATGTACAAGAATATAGCTACTATAATACTGCCCCTATGTACAAGAATATAACTACTATAATACTGCTCCTATGTACAAGAATACAACTACTATAATACTGCACATTTATGCACATTATTTGCTCCCTCTATATTCCTCCTTCATTCCTATGTTATAGCAGAGGCGTAGCTAGAGCTTTTGCCGCCCGGGGCTGTTCCCGAGTTTGGCGCCCCCCCCCCCATCCCAGCTCAATACACACAAAGGTTACCAAAAATGGTTTTCCTGTTTTGTAGAACTTAAACTGGGCCTAATGGTGTCACCCCCACATGCCACACCTGTGACTTAATACCACCACACCATGACCAGGCCACATAGTGACCGAATAATACTACATACAAGGGACAAATACCACCGCACCATTTCCAGACCACATATTACCACCACATAGTGACTGAATACTACAATACTGATCAGTAATAAAAAAAAAAACCACAATACTATCACCATAAGTGCCAGTATTCACAGGAGATCTGTACTTAGTATGCAGTGTCTGTGTAGAGGTAATACAGAGATCACTGGTGACATTATACACAGGACCTCTATATAGTATACAGTGTATAGTGTCAGTGTATAGGTAACACTGACTCACCAGTGACGTCTCTAGGTGAAGTCCTTCATCTTTTATCCAGCACAGACCGCCATCATTCCTTCCAGCCAGGACTCGTTCCTGCAGGAAATAACACAGTTATCTCGAGCTCCGCTTGCAGAACACATTACTTAATTTTTCACAACTTCTACATTACACCACATGAAGAAAAAAAGGTGATATAGTATCACTCTGCACAGTAACAGGACCGCCCCCCCATTTAAAACAGTATACTCAAAAAATAAAATAAATACATCACTGCAGTAACAATATCCCTTAATTAGCCCCTATGGTAATAATATTCCCCACCCTGGCCCCGTTTATCTCATTCCTGGCTCCAGCCATATGTTGTCGTATCCTGCCCTCATGAGTATCCATTCTACCCCATATGATCTCCCCATCCTGCCCCACCAGCCTCCATCGTATCCGTCCTGCCCCATGATCCAATCCTGCCCCGTGTCTCCAATCATGCCCCGTATCTACATTCTGCCCATGCCTCAAGTCCTGCCCCCAGTGTGTCCAGCATATTACCCCCATGTTGTCCAGCAATCTGCCCCAGTGTCCAGCATATTACCCCCATGTTGTCCAGCAATCTGCCCCAGTGTGTCCAGCAATCTGCCCCAGTATGTCCAGCATATTACCCCCAGTGTGTCCAGCAATCTGCCCTCAGTGTGTCCAGCAATCTGCCCCAGTGTCCAGCCTTTCCCCAGTGTGTCCAGCAGTCTGCCCCAGTGTGTCCAGCATATTACCCCCAGTGTCCAGCATTGCCCCAGTGTGTCCAGTATATTACCCCCAGTGTGTCCAGCAATCTGCCCCAGTGTCCAGCATTGCCCCAGTGTGTCCAGAAGTCTGCCCCAGGGTCTCCAGCATTGCCTCAATGTGTCCAGAAATCTGCCCCAGGGTCTCCAGTATTGCCCCAGTGTGTCCAGCAATCTGCCCCAGGGTCTCCAGTATTGCCCCAGTGTGTCCAGCATTCTGCCCCATAGTCTCCTGTACTGCCCCAGTGTGTCCAGCATTCTGCCCCATGGTCTCCAGTATTGCCCCAGTGTGTCCAGCAATCTGCCCCATGGTCTCCTGTATTGCCCCAGTGTGTCCAGCATTCTGCCCCATGGTCTCCTGTATTGCCCCAGTGTGTCCAGCATTCTGCCCCATGGTCTCCAGCATTGCCCCAGCCCCAGACAGTCAGAAATAAAGAAAAAAAAAAAAAGTAAAATCCTCACCTCTCCCGTTCCTAGCGCAGGTCCGGTGCAGCCAGTCAGCGCCTCTCCGGCTCTGCGACGCACAGGACAGAGAGGCAGAGCGGCGCGCACAGTAGTGACGTCATCGCGCCCTCTGCTCTGAGACGTCGCAGAGTCAGAGGACGCTGCAGCTGCCGGCGCCGCAGGAACCAGGAGAGGTGAGTATAGAGCGGGGGGCGGGACCCGGGGGTGGGGGGAGCTGGCCCTGGTCGTGGCGGCGGACGGCGCCGCCCGAAGATTTAAAGGGGCGTCTTTTTTTTTTTTTTATCTTCTGCAGCGCCGGCCGCCCCCAGCATTGTGCCGCCCGGGGCGGACCGCCCCCCCCGCACCCCCCTTCCTACGCCACTGACCGCACGTGTCAGCTTAGATACAGCACGGAGCATGTCATGATCCCAATGGCAGGGGATCACAAAAGGACAAGCACACAAAAAACAGAACAAGCTCTAGGGTGATGGAAACTGAGCTGACCGCGATCCTGAACCTAATTCACAACACTAGCAGTAGCCGGGGAACGTGCCTACGATGATTCTAGACGTCTCGCGCCAGCCGAAGGACTAGCTTCCCCTATTAGAAGAAACAAAGACCTCTCTTGCCTCCAGAGAAACACCCCACAGAAATAGCAGCCCCCCACATGTAATGACGGTGAAATGAGAGGAAAGCACATACGTAGTAATGAAAACAGATTCAGCAAAATGAGGCCCGCTAAAACTAGATAGCAGAGGATACAAAAGTGAACTGCGCGGTCAGCGAAAAACCCTACAAAAAACCATCCTGAAATTACCTGAACTCATGTGCCAACTCATGGAACATGAGGAGTAATATCAGCCCACTAGAGCAACAAGCAACAAGGAATCACATAACTGCAAGCTGGACTAAAACAAAAATAAAGCAAAACGTGGAACAGGAAAATCAAAAACTTAGCTTGTCCTGATGATTACAAAAGCGGAAAGCAGAGGTAACAAGACACACTGATTACATTGATCGCCGGCGAGGAAATGACAAGAAAGCCAGGTTAAATAGGAAACTCCCATATCCTGATAGAACAGGTGGACACCAGAGACCGCAGAGAACACAAGTCACCCAGTACCATCTGTAACCACCAGAGGGAGCCCAAAAACAGAATCCACAACAGTACCCCCCCCTTGAGGAGGGGTCACCGAACCCTCACGAGAACCACCAGGGCGACCAGGATGAGCCCTATGAAATGCACTGACCAAATCAGCAGCATGAACATCAGAGGCAACCACCCAAGAATTATCCTCCTGACCATAACCCTTCCACTTGACCAAATACTGAAGTTTCCGTCTGGAAACACGAGAATCCAAGATCTTCTCCACAACATACTCCAATTCTCCCTCTACCAGCACCGGAGCAGGAGGTTCAAGCGAAGGAACAACAGGTACCTCATACTTCCGCAACAACGACCGATGGAACACATAATGAATAGCAAACGATGCCGGGAGATCCAAACGAAACGACACAGGGTTAAGAATTTCCAAGATCCTATAGGGACCGATAAACCGAGGCTTGAACTTAGGAGAAGAGACCTTCATAGGAACAAAACGAGAAGACAACCACACCAAGTCCCCAACACGAAGTCGAGGACCCACGCGGCGACGGCGATTAGCAAACTGCTGAGCCCTCTCCTGGGACAACTTCAAATTGTCCACCACATGACTCCAAATCTGATGCAACCTATCCACCACCATGTCCACTCCAGGACAATCAGAAGGTTCCACCTGACCAGAGGAAAAACGAGGATGAAACCCCGAATTACAAAAGAAAGGAGAAACCAAGGTAGCAGAACTAGCCCGATTATTAAGGGCAAATTCGGCAAGCGGCAAAAAGGTAACCCAGTCATCTTGATCAGCAGAAACAAAACACCTTAAATAAGTTTCCAAGGTCTGATTAGTTCGTTCCGTCTGGCCATTCGTCTGAGGATGGAATGCAGACGAAAAGGACAAATCAATGCCCATCTTAGCACAGAACGTCCGCCAAAATCTAGACGCAAACTGGGATCCCCTGTCAGAAACAATGTTCTCCGGAATCCCATGCAAAGGAACCACGTTCTGAAAAAACAGAGGGACCAACTCAGAGGAGGAAGGTAACTTAGTTCATCTGGTCCCCTTGCCTATCTTAGAAAAGCGGTCACACACAACCCAGATGACGGACATTTTTTGAGAGACAGGGAGATCCGAAATAAAGTCCATGGAAATGTGCGTCCAAGGCCTCTTCGGGATAGGCAAAGGTGACAACAATCCACTGGCCCGAGAACAGCAAGGCTTAGCCCGAGCGCAAACTTCACAAGACTGCACAAAAGAACGCACATCCCTCGACAAGGAAGGCCACCAAAAAGACCTGGCCACCAAGTCTCTAGTACCAAATATTCCAGGATGACCTGCCAACTCAGAAGAATGGACCTCGGAGATGACTCTACTGGTCCAATTATCCGGAACAAACAGTCTTTCAGGCGGACAACGATCAGGTTTATCCGCCTGAAACTCCTGCAAAGCACGTCGCAAGTCTGGGAAGACAGCCGACAAAATCACCCCATCCCTAAGGATACCAGTGAGCTCAGAATTTCCAGGGGAATCAGGCACAAAACTCCTAGAAAGAGCATCCGCCTTCACATTCTTTGAACCTGGCAGGTATGAAACCACAAAATCGAAACGGGAGAAAAACAGTGACCAACGAGCCTGTCTAGGATTCAGAAGCTTGGCAGACTCAAGGTAAATC
This sequence comes from Ranitomeya imitator, assembly GCF_032444005.1. NCBI lineage: Eukaryota > Metazoa > Chordata > Amphibia > Anura > Dendrobatidae > Ranitomeya > Ranitomeya imitator. The sequence continues at coordinate 922,454 of NC_091287.1, read as the reverse complement.
AGATTTTTGTGATCAGTCAAGACCACCACACGATGTCTAGCACCCTCAAGCCAATGACGCCACTCCTCAAATGCCCACTTCATGGCCAAAAGCTCCCGATTACCAACATCATAATTCCGCTCAGTGGGCGAAAACTTTCTAGAAAAGAACGCACATGGCTTCATCACCGAGCAATCGGAGCTTCTCTGTGACAAAACCGCCCCCGCTCCAATCTCAGAAGCATCAACCTCAACCTGAAAAGGAAGCGAAACATCTGGCTGACGCAACACAGGAGCAGAAGAAAACCGGCGCTTAAGTTCCTGAAAGGCCTCCACAGCCGCAGGAGACCAATCAGCAACATCAGCACCCTTCTTAGTCAAATCCGTCAAAGGCTTAACAACACTAGAAAAATTAGTTATAAAACGACGATAAAAATTAGCAAAGCCCAAGAACTTCTGTAGACTCTTAAGAGATGTAGGCTGCGTCCAGTCACAAATAGCTTGAACCTTGACGGGATCCATCTCAATAGTAGAAGGGGAAAAAATATACCCCAAAAAAGAAATCTTCTGGACTCCAAAGAGACACTTTGAACCTTTTACAAACAAAGAATTGGCCCGCAGGACCTGAAACACCTTCCTGACCTGCTGAACATGAGACTCCCAGTCATCAGAAAAAAACAAAATATCATCCAAATACACGATAATAAATTTATCCAGATATTCACGGAAAATATCGTGCATAAAGGACTGGAAGACAGAAGGAGCATTAGAAAGTCCAAAAAGCATCACCAAATACTCAAAATAGCCCTCAGGCGTATTAAATGCGGTTTTCCACTCATCACCCTGCTTAATCCGCACAAGATTATACGCAACCCGAAGATCAATCTTAGTGAACCATTTAGCCCCCTTAATGCGACCGAACAAATCAGTCAACAAAGGCAAAGGATACTGATATTTGACCGTAATCTTATTCAAAAGACGGTAATCTATACAAGGCCTCAAGGAACCATCTTTTTTGGCCACGAAAAAAAAACCTGCTCCCAAAGGAGACGAAGATGGACGGATATGTCCCTTTTCCAAAGACTCCTTAACATAATCCCGCATAGCAGTATGCTCTGGCACTGACAGATTGAACAAACGACCTTTAGGAAATTTACTGCCAGGAATCAAATCTATAGCACAATCGCAATCCCTGTGAGGAGGAAGCGAATTGAGCTTAGGCTCCTCAAAAACATCCCGATAATCAGACAAAAATACAGGAACCTCAGAAGGAGTAGATGAAGCGATAGAAATCGGAGGTGCATCATCATGAACCCCCTGACATCCCCAGCTTAACACAGACATCGTTTTCCAGTCCAAGACTGGGTTATGAGTTTGTAACCATGGCAGACCAAGCACTAAGACATCATGTAAATTATACAGTACCAGGAAGCGAATCACCACCTGATGAACGGGAGTCATACGCATGGTCACGTGTGTCCAGTACTGAGGTTTATTCATAGCCAAAGGTGTAGAGTCAATTCCTTTCAAAGGAATAGGGCCTTCCAGAGGCTCCAGACTAAACCCACAGTGGTTGGCAAATGACCAATCCATAAGACTCAGGGCAGCGCCTGAATCCATATAGGCATCGACGGAAATGGCTGATAATGAACAAATCAGAGTCACAGACAGAATGAACTTAGACTGTAAAGTACTAATGGCAACAGACTTATCAACCTTTTTTGTGCGTTTAGAGCATGCTGATATAACATGAGCTGAATCACCACAATAAAAACACAACCCATTTTTCCGCCTATAGTTTTGCCGTTCACTTCTGGACTGAATTCTATCACATTGCATTGTCTCAGGTGCCTGTTCAGAAGACACCGCCAAATGGTGCACAGGTTTGCGCTCCCGTAAACGCCGATCAATCTGAATAGCCATAGTCATAGACTCATTCAGACCTGTAGGCGCCGGGAACCCCACCATAACATCTTTAATGGCCTCAGAAAGGCCATCTCTGAATTTTGCAGCCAGAGCGCACTCATTCCACTGAGTAAGCACCGACTATTTCCGAAATTTCTGACAATATATTTCTGCTTCATCTTGCCCCTGAGAGAGAGCCAATAAAGCTTTTTCAGCCTGAATCTCTAGGTTAGGTTCCTCATAGAGCAAACCCAATGCCAGAAAAAACGCATCCACATTGAGCAACGCAGGATCCCCTGGTGCCAATGCAAATGCCCAATTCTGAGGGTCACCCAGCAGGAAAGATATAACAATCTTGACTTGCTGAGCAGGGTCTCCAGAGGAGCGAGATTTCAAAGAAAGAAACAACTTGCAATTGTTCCTAAAATTCAGAAAACTAGATCTATCTCCAGAAAAAAACTCTGGGATAGGAATTCTAGGTTCAGACATAGGAGCATGTACAACAAAATCTTGTATATTTTGAACCTTAGCAGCAAGATTATTCAGGCTGGAAGCCAAACTCTGGACGTCCATGATAAACAGCTGAGGTCAGAGCCATTCAAGGATTAAGAGGAGGTAAGACGCAGCCAGGCTGCAATTAAGGCTAGGCAGCAAACTCTGAGGGAAAAAAAAAAAAAACTTCCTCAGACTACTTATCCTCCTACTTCAGCCAATACGATTACCACTTTTGGGCCGGCGATACTGTCATGATCCCAATGGCAGGGGATCACAAAAGGACAAGCACACAAAAAACAGAACAAGCTCTAGGGTGATGGAAACTGAGCTGACCGCGATCCTGAACCTAATTCACAACACTAGCAGTAGCCGGGGAACGTGCCTACGATGATTCTAGACGTCTCGCGCCAGCCGAAGGACTAGCTTCCCCTATTAGAAGAAACAAAGACCTCTCTTGCCTCCAGAGAAACACCCCACAGAAATAGCAGCCCCCCACATGTAATGACGGTGAAATGAGAGGAAAGCACATACGTAGTAATGAAAACAGATTCAGCAAAATGAGGCCCGCTAAAACTAGATAGCAGAGGATACAAAAGTGAACTGCGCGGTCAGCGAAAAACCCTACAAAAAACCATCCTGAAATTACCTGAACTCATGTGCCAACTCATGGAACATGAGGAGTAATATCAGCCCACTAGAGCAACCAGCAACAAGGAATCACATAACTGCAAGCTGGACTAAAACAAAAATAAAGCAAAACGTGGAACAGGAAAATCAAAAACTTAGCTTGTCCTGATGATTACAAAAGCGGAAAGCAGAGGTAACAAGACACACTGATTACATTGATCGCCGGCGAGGAAATGACAAGAAAGCCAGGTTAAATAGGAAACTGCCATATCCTGACAGAACAGGTGGACACCAGAGACCGCAGAGAACACAAGTCACCCAGTACCATCAGTAACCACCAGAGGGAGCCCAAAAACAGAATCCACAACAGGAGCAGGCAGGACCGCACGTGTCAGGCTTAGATACAGCACGGAGCAGGCAGGACCGCACGTGTCAGCTTGGATACAGCGCGGAGCAGGCAGGACCGCACGTGTCAGCTTAGATACAGCGCGGAGCAGGCAGGGCCGCACGTGTCAGCTTAGATACAGCACGGAGCAGGCAGGACCGCACGTGTCAGGCTTACATACAGCACGGAGCAGGAGGACCGCACGTGTCAGCTTAGATACAGAACGGAGCAGGCAGGACCGCACGTGTCAGCTTAGATACAGCACGGAGCAGGCAGGACCGCACGTGTCAGGCTTAGATACAGCACAGAGCAGGTAGGACCGCACGTGTCAGGCTTAGATACAGCACGGAGTAGGCAGGACCGCACGTGTCAGGCTTAGATACAGCACAGAGCAGGTAGGACCGCACGTGTCAGGCTTAGATACAGCACGGAGTAGGCAGGACCGCACGTGTCAGCTTAGATACAGCACGGAGCAGGCAGGACCGCACGTCTCAGCTTAGATACAGCACGGAGCAGGCAGGACCGCACGTGTCAGCTTAGATACAGCGCGGAACAGGCAGGACCGCACGTGTCAGCTTAGATACAGCGCGGAGCAGGCAGGACCGCACGTGTCAGCTTAGATACAGCGCGAAGCAGGCAGGACCGCACGTGTCAGCTTAGATACAGCGCGGAGCAGGCAGGACCGCACGTGTCAGCTTAGATACAGCACGGAGCAGGCAGGACCGCACGTGTCAGCTTAGATACAGCGCGGAGCAGGCAGGACCGCACGTGTCAGCTTAGATACAGCACGGAGCAGGCAGGACCGCACGTGTCAGCTTAGATACAGCACGGAGCAGGCAGGACCGCACGTGTCAGCTTAGATACAGCACGGAGCAGGCAGGACCGCACGTGTCAGCTTAGATACAGCACGGAGCAGGTAGGACCGCACGTGTCAGGCTTAGATACAGCACGGAGCAGGTAGGACCGCACGTGTCAGGCTTAGATACAGCACGGAGTAGGCAGGACCGCACGTGTCAGCTTAGATACAGCACAGAGCAGGCAGGACCGCACGTGTCAGGCTTAGATACAGCACAGAGCAGGTAGGACCGCACGTGTCAGCTTAGATACAGCACGGAGCAGACAGGACCGCACGTGTCAGCTTAGATACAGCACGGAGCAGGCAGGACCGCACTTGTCAGGCTTAGATACAGCACAGAGCAGGCAGGACCGCACGTGTCAGGCTTAGATACAGCACGGAGCAGGCAGGACCGCACGTGTCAGCTTAGATACAGCACAGAGCAGGCAGGACCGCACGTGTCAGGCTTAGATACAGCACAGAGCAGGTAGGACCGCACGTGTCAGCTTAGATACAGCACGGAGCAGGCAGGACCACACGTGTCAGCTTAGATACAGCACGGAGCAGGCAGGACCGCACGTGTCAGCTTAGATACAGCACGGAGCAGACAGGACCGCACGTGTCAGCTTAGATACAGCGCGGAGCAGGCAGGACCGCACGTGTCAGCTTAGATACAGCGCGTAGCAGGCAGGACCGCACGTGTCAGCTTAGATACAGCACGGAGCAGGCAGGACCGCACGTGTCAGCTTAGATACAGCACGGAGCAGGCAGGGCCGCAAGTGTCAGCTTGGATACAGCGCGGAGCAGGCAGGACCGCACGTGTCAGCTTAGATACAGCACGGAGCAGGCAGGACCGCACGTGTCAGCTTAGATACAGCGCGGAGCAGAGGCAGGACCGCACGTGTCAGCTTAGATGCAGCGCGGAGCAGGCAAGACCGCACGTGTCAGCTTAGATACAGCGCGGAGCAGACAGGACCGCACGTGTCAGGCTTAGATACAGCGCGGAGCAGGCAGGACCGCACGTGTCAGCTTAGATACAGCGCGGAGCAGACAGGACCGCACGTGTCAGCTTAGATACAGCACGGAGCAGGCAGGACCGCACGTGTCAGCTTAGATACAGCACGTGTCAGGCTTAGATACAGCGCGGAGCAGGCAGGACCGCACGTGTCAGCTTAGATACAGCGCGGAGCAGGCAGGACCGCACGTGTCAGCTTAGATACAGCACGGAGCAGGCAGGACCGCACGTGTCAGCTTAGATACAGCACGGAGCAGGCAGGGCCGCACGTGTCAGCTTAGATACAGCACAGAGCAGGTAGGACCGCACGTGTCAGCTTAGATACAGCACAGAGCAGGTAGGACCGCACGTGTCAGCTTAGATACAGCACAGAGCAGGCAGGACCGCACGTGTCAGCTTAGATACAGCACGGAGCAGGCAGGACCGCACGTGTCAGCTTAGATACAGCGCAGAGCAGGCAGAACCGCACGTGTCAGCTTAGATACAGCACGGAGCAGAGAGGACCGCACGTGTCAGCTTAGATACAGCAGGAGCAGGCAGGACCGCACGTGTCAGCTTAGATACAGCACGGAGCAGAGAGGACCGCACGTGTCAGCTTAGATACAGCGCGGAGCAGGCAGGACCGCACGTGTCAGCTTAGATACAGCAGGAGCAGGCAGGACCGCACGTGTCAGCTTAGATACAGCGCGGAGCAGGCAGGACCGCACGTGTCAGCTTAGATACAGCACGGAGCAGAGAGGACCGCACGTGTCAGCTTAGATACAGCACAGAGCAGGCAGGACCGCACGTGTCAGCTTAGATACAGCACGGAGCAGGCAGGACCGCACGTGTCAGCTTAGATACAGCGCGGAGCAGGCAGGACCGCACGTGTCAGCTTAGATACAGCAGGAGCAGGCAGGACCGCACGTGTCAGCTTAGATACAGCGCGGAGCAGGCAGGACCGCACGTGTCAGCTTAGATACAGCACGGAGCAGGCAGGACCGCACGTGTCAGCTTAGATACAGCACAGAGCAGGCAGGACCGCACGTGTCAGCTTAGATACAGCGCGGAGCAGGCAGGACCGCACGTGTCAGCTTAGATACAGCAGGAGCAGGCAGGACCGCACGTGTCAGCTTAGATACAGCGCGGAGCAGGCAGGACCGCACGTGTCAGCTTACATACAGCGCGGAGCAGGCAGGACCGCACGTGTCAGCTTAGATACAGCAGGAGCAGGCAGGACCGCACGTGTCAGCTTAGATACAGCGCGGAGCAGGCAGGACCGCACGTGTCAGCTTACATACAGCGCGGAGCAGGCAGGACCGCACGTGTCAGCTTAGATACAGCGCGGAGCAGGCAGGACCGCACGTGTCAGCTTAGATACAGCACGGAGCAGGCAGGGCCGCACGTGTCAGCTTAGATACAGCACAGAGCAGGCAGGACCGCACGTGTCAGGCTTAGATACAGCACGTAGAAGGCAGGACCGCACGTGTCAGCTTAGATACAGCACGGAGCAGGCAGGACCGCACGTGTCAGCTTAGATACAGCACGGAGCAGGCAGGACCGCACGTGTCAGCTTAGATACAGCACGTAGTAGGCAGGGCCGCACGTGTCAGGCTTAGATACAGCACAGAGCAGGCAGGACCGCACGTGTCAGCTTAGATACAGCACGGAGCAGGCAGGACCACATGTGTCAGCTTAGATACAGCACGGAGCAGGCAGGACCGCACGTGTCAGCTTAGATACAGCACGGAGCAGGCAGGACCGCACGTGTCAGCTTAGATACAGCACGGAGCAGGCAGGACCGCACGTGTCAGCTTAGATACAGCACGGAGCAGGCAGGACCGCACGTGTCAGGCTTAGATACAGCACAGAGCAGGCAGGACCGCACGTGTCAGCTTAGATACAGCACAGAGCAGGCAGGATCGCACGTGTCAGGCTTAGATACAGCACAGAGCAGGCAGGACCGCACGTGTCAGCTTAGATACAGCGCGGAGCAGGCAGGACCGCACGTGTCAGCTTAGATACAGCACGGAGCAGGCAGGACCGCACGTGTCAGCTTAGATACAGCACGGAGCAGACAGGACCACATGTGTCAGCTTAGATACAGCAGGAGCAGGCAGGACCGCACGTGTCAGCTTAGATACAGCACAGAGCAGGCAGGACCGCACGTGTCAGCTTAGATACAGCACGGAGCAGGCAGGACCGCACGTGTCAGCTTAGATACAGCACAGAGCAGGCAGGACCGCACGTGTCAGCTTAGATACAGCAGGAGCAGGCAGGACCGCACGTGTCAGCTTAGATACAGCACAGAGCAGGCAGGACCGCACGTGTCAGCTTAGATACAGCGCAGAGCAGGCAGAACCGCACGTGTCAGCTTAGATACAGCACGGAGCAGAGAGGACCGCACGTGTCAGCTTAGATACAGCAGGAGCAGGCAGGACCGCACGTGTCAGCTTAGATACAGCACGGAGCAGACAGGACCGCACGTGTCAGCTTAGATACAGCACGGAGCAGAGAGGACCGCACGTGTCAGCTTAGATACAGCAGGAGCAGGCAGGACCGCACGTGTCAGCTTAGATACAGCACGGAGCAGAGAGGACCGCACGTGTCAGCTTAGATACAGCAGGAGCAGGCAGGACCGCACGTGTCAGCTTAGATACAGCATGGAGCAGAGAGGACCGCACGTGTCAGCTTAGATACAGCAGGAGCAGGCAGGACCGCACGTGTCAGCTTAGATACAGCACGGAGCACGCGGACCGCACGTGTCAGCTTAGATACAGCACGGAGCAGGCAGGACCGCACGTGTCAGCTTAGATACAGCACAGAGCAGACAGGACCGCACGTGTCAGCTTAGATACAGCAGGAGTAGGCAGGACCGCACGTGTCAGCTTAGATACAGCACGGAGCAGAGAGGACCGCACGTGTCAGCTTAGATACAGCAGGAGCAGGCAGGACCGCACGTGTCAGCTTAGATACAGCACGGAGCAGAGAGGACTGCACGTGTCAGCTTAGATACAGCAGGAGCAGGCAGGACCGCACGTGTCAGCTTAGATACAGCACGGAGCACGCGGACCGCACGTGTCAGCTTAGATACAGCACGGAGCAGGCAGGACCGCACGTGTCAGCTTAGATACAGCGCGGAGCAGGCATGACCGCACGTGTCAGCTTAGATACAGCAGGAGTAGGCAGGACCGCACGTGTCAGCTTAGATACAGCGCGGAGCAGGCAGGACCGCACGTGTCAGCTTAGATACAGCACAGAGCAGGCAGGACCGCACGTGTCAGCTTAGAAACAGAACGGAGCAGGCAGGACCGCACGTGTCAGCTTAGAAACAGAACGGAGCAGGCAGGACCGCACGTGTCAGCTTAGATACAGCACGGAGCAGGCAGGACCGCACGTGTCAGCTTAGATACAGCACGGAGCAGGCAGGACCGCACGTGTCAGCTTAGATACAGCGCGGAGCAGGCAGGACCGCACGTGTCAGCTTAGATACAGCAGGAGCAGGCAGGACCGCACGTGTCAGCTTAGATACAGCGCGGAGCAGGCAGGACCGCACGTGTCAGCTTAGATACAGCACGGAGCAGGCAGGACCGCACGTGTCAGCTTAGATACAGCACAGAGCAGGCAGGACCGCACGTGTCAGCTTAGATACAGCGCGGAGCAGGCAGGACCGCACGTGTCAGCTTAGATACAGCAGGAGCAGGCAGGACCGCACGTGTCAGCTTAGATACAGCGCGGAGCAGGCAGGACCGCACGTGTCAGCTTACATACAGCGCGGAGCAGGCAGGACCGCACGTGTCAGCTTAGATACAGCAGGAGCAGGCAGGACCGCACGTGTCAGCTTAGATACAGCGCGGAGCAGGCAGGACCGCACGTGTCAGCTTACATACAGCGCGGAGCAGGCAGGACCGCACGTGTCAGCTTAGATACAGCGCGGAGCAGGCAGGACCGCACGTGTCAGCTTAGATACAGCACGGAGCAGGCAGGGCCGCACGTGTCAGCTTAGATACAGCACAGAGCAGGCAGGACCGCACGTGTCAGGCTTAGATACAGCACGTAGAAGGCAGGACCGCACGTGTCAGCTTAGATACAGCACGGAGCAGGCAGGACCGCACGTGTCAGCTTAGATACAGCACGGAGCAGGCAGGACCGCACGTGTCAGCTTAGATACAGCACGTAGTAGGCAGGGCCGCACGTGTCAGCTTAGATACAGCACGGAGCAGACAGGACCGCACGTGTCAGCTTAGATACAGCACGGAGCAGAGGCAGGACCGCACGTGTCAGCTTAGATACAGCACGGAGCAGGCAGGACCGCACGTGTCAGCTTAGATACAGCACGGAGCAGGCAGGACCGCACGTGTCAGCTTAGATACAGCACGGAGCAGGCAGGACCGCACGTGTCAGCTTAGATACAGCACGGAGCAGGCAGGACCGCACGTGTCAGCTTAGATACAGCGCGGAGCAGGCAGGACCGCACGTGTCAGCTTAGATACAGCACGGAGCAGGCAGGACCGCACGTGTCAGCTTAGATACAGCACGGAGCAGGCAGGACCGCACGTGTCAGCTTAGATACAGCACGTAGAAGGCAGGGCCGCACGTGTCAGGCTTAGATACAGCACGGAGCAGGCAGGACCGCACGTGTCAGCTTAGATACAGCACGGAGCAGGCAGAACTGCCCGTGTCAGCTTAGATACAGCGCGGAGCAGACAGGACCGCACGTGTCAGCTTAGATACGGCACGTAGAAGGCAGGGCCGCACGTGTCAGGCTTAGATACAGCACGGAGCAGGCAGGACCGCACGTGTCAGCTTAGATACAGCGCAAAGCAGGCAGGACCGCACGTGTCAGCTTAGATACAGCACGGAGCAGGCAGGACCGCACGTGTCAGCTTAGATACAGCACAGAGCAGGCAGGACCGCACGTGTCAGCTTAGATACAGCGCGGAGCAGGCAGGACCGCACGTGTCAGCTTAGATACAGCACGGAGCAGGCAGGACCGCACGTGTCAGCTTAGATACAGCGCGGAGCAGGCAGGACCGCACGTGTCAGCTTAGATGCAGCAGGAGCAGACAGGACCGCACGTGTCAGCTTAGATACAGCAGGAGCAGACAGGACCGCACGTGTCAGCTTAGATACAGCACGGAGCACGCGGACCGCACGTGTCAGCTTAGATACAGCACGGAGCAGGCAGGACCGCACGTGTCAGCTTAGATACAGCACAGAGCAGACAGGACCGCACGTGTCAGCTTAGATACAGCAGGAGTAGGCAGGACCGCACGTGTCAGCTTAGATACAGCACGGAGCAGAGAGGACCGCACGTGTCAGCTTAGATACAGCAGGAGCAGGCAGGACCGCACGTGTCAGCTTAGATACAGCACGGAGCAGAGAGGACCGCACGTGTCAGCTTAGATACAGCAGGAGCAGGCAGGACCGCATGTGTCAGCTTAGATACAGCACGGAGCACGCGGACCGCACGTGTCAGCTTAGATACAGCACGGAGCAGGCAGGACCGCACGTGTCAGCTTAGATACAGCGCGGAGCAGGCAGGACCGCACGTGTCAGCTTAGATACAGCAGGAGTAGGCAGGACCGCACGTGTCAGCTTAGATACAGCGCGGAGCAGGCAGGACCGCACGTGTCAGCTTAGATACAGCACAGAGCAGGCAGGACCGCACGTGTCAGCTTAGAAACAGAACGGAGCAGGCAGGACCGCACGTGTCAGCTTAGATACAGCACGGAGCAGGCAGGACCGCACGTGTCAGCTTAGATACAGCACGGAGCAGGCAGGACCGCACGTGTCAGCTTAGATACAGCGCGGAGCAGGCAGGACCGCACGTGTCAGCTTAGATACAGCAGGAGCAGGCAGGACCGCACGTGTCAGCTTAGATACAGCGCGGAGCAGGCAGGACCGCACGTGTCAGCTTAGATACAGCACGGAGCAGGCAGGACCGCACGTGTCAGCTTAGATACAGCACAGAGCAGGCAGGACCGCACGTGTCAGCTTAGATACAGCGCGGAGCAGGCAGGACCGCACGTGTCAGCTTAGATACAGCAGGAGCAGGCAGGACCGCACGTGTCAGCTTAGATACAGCGCGGAGCAGGCAGGACCGCACGTGTCAGCTTACATACAGCGCGGAGCAGGCAGGACCGCACGTGTCAGCTTAGATACAGCAGGAGCAGGCAGGACCGCACGTGTCAGCTTAGATACAGCGCGGAGCAGGCAGGACCGCACGTGTCAGCTTAGATACAGCACGGAGCAGGTAGGACCGCACGTGTCAGCTTAGATACAGCACAGAGCAGGCAGGACCGCACGTGTCAGGCTTAGATACAGCACGTAGAAGGCAGGACCGCACGTGTCAGCTTAGATACAGCACGGAGCAGGCAGGACCGCACGTGTCAGCTTAGATACAGCACGGAGCAGGCAGGACCGCACGTGTCAGCTTAGATACAGCACGTAGTAGGCAGGGCCGCACGTGTCAGCTTAGATACAGCACGGAGCAGACAGGACCGCACGTGTCAGCTTAGATACAGCACGGAGCAGAGGCAGGACCGCACGTGTCAGCTTAGATACAGCACGGAGCAGGCAGGACCGCACGTGTCAGCTTAGATACAGCACGGAGCAGGCAGGACCGCACGTGTCAGCTTAGATACAGCACGGAGCAGGCAGGACCGCACGTGTCAGCTTAGATACAGCACGGAGCAGGCAGGACCGCACGTGTCAGCTTAGATACAGCGCGGAGCAGGCAGGACCGCACGTGTCAGCTTAGATACAGCACGGAGCAGGCAGGACCGCACGTGTCAGCTTAGATACAGCACGGAGCAGGCAGGACCGCACGTGTCAGCTTAGATACAGCACGTAGAAGGCAGGGCCGCACGTGTCAGGCTTAGATACAGCACGGAGCAGGCAGGACCGCACGTGTCAGCTTAGATACAGCACGGAGCAGGCAGAACCGCACGTGTCAGCTTAGATACAGCGCGGAGCAGACAGGACCGCACGTGTCAGCTTAGATATGGCACGTAGAAGGCAGGGCCGCACGTGTCAGGCTTAGATACAGCACGGAGCAGGCAGGACCGCACGTGTCAGCTTAGATACAGCGCAAAGCAGGCAGGACCGCACGTGTCAGCTTAGATACAGCACGGAGCAGGCAGGACCGCACGTGTCAGCTTAGATACAGCACAGAGCAGGCAGGACCGCACGTGTCAGCTTAGATACAGCGCGGAGCAGGCAGGACCGCACGTGTCAGCTTAGATACAGCACGGAGCAGGCAGGACCGCACGTGTCAGCTTAGATACAGCGCGGAGCAGGCAGGACCGCACGTGTCAGCTTAGATGCAGCAGGAGCAGACAGGACCGCACGTGTCAGCTTAGATACAGCAGGAGCAGACAGGACCGCACGTGTCAGCTTAGATACAGCACGGAGCAGGCAGGACCGCACGTGTCAGCTTAGATACAGCGCAAAGCAGGCAGGACCGCACGTGTCAGCTTAGATACAGCGCGGAGCAGGCAGGACCGCACGTGTCAGCTTAGATACAGCGCGGAGCAGGCAGGACCGCACGTGTCAGCTTAGATACAGCAGGAGCAGGCAGGACCGCACGTGTCAGGCTTAGATACAGCACAGAGCAGGCAGGACCGCACGTGTCAGGCTTAGATACAGCACGGAGCAGGCAGGACCGCACGTGTCAGCTTAGATACCGCACGGAGCAGGCAGGACCGCACGTGTCAGCTTAGATACAGCGCGGAGCAGGCAGGACCGCACGTGTCAGCTTAGATACAGCAGGAGCAGACAGGACCGCACGTGTCAGCTTAGATACAGCACGGAGCAGGCAGGACCGCACGTGTCAGCTTAGATACAGCGCAAAGCAGGCAGGACCGCACGTGTCAGCTTAGATACAGCGCGGAGCAGGCAGGACCGCACGTGTCAGCTTAGATACAGCGCGGAGCAGGCAGGACCGCACGTGTCAGCTTAGATACAGCAGGAGCAGGCAGGACCGCACGTGTCAGGCTTAGATACAGCACAGAGCAGGCAGGACCGCACGTGTCAGGCTTAGATACAGCACGGAGCAGGCAGGACCGCACGTGTCAGCTTAGATACCGCACGGAGCAGGCAGTGCCGCACGTGTCAGCTTAGATACAGCGCGGAGCAGGCAGTGCCGCACGTGTCAGCTTAGATACAGCGCGGAGCAGGCAGGACCACACGTGTCAGCTTAGATACAGCACGGAGCAGGCAGGGCCGCACGTGTCAGCTTAGATACAGCACGGAGCAGGCAGGACCGCACGTGTCAGCTTAGATACAGCGCGGAGCAGGCAGGACCGCACGTGTCAGCTTAGATACAGCACGCAGCAGGCAGGACCGCACGTGTCAGCTTAGATACAGCAGGAGCAGGCAGGACCGCACGTGTCAGCTTAGATACAGGACGGAGCAGGCAGGACCGCACGTGTCAGGCTTAGATACAGCACGGAGCAGGCAGGACCGCACGTGTCAGCTTAGATACAGCAGGAGCAGGCAGGACCGCACGTGTCAGCTTAGATACAGCACAGAGCAGACAGGACCGCACGTGTCAGCCTAGATACAGCACGCAGCAGGCAGGACCGCACGTGTCAGGCTTAGATACAGCGCGGAGCAGGCAGGACCGCACGTGTCAGCTTAGATACAGCGCGGAGCAGGCAGGGCCGCACGTGTCAGCTTAGATACAGCACGGAGCAGGCAGGACCGCACGTGTCAGCTTAGATACAGCACGGAGCAGGCAGGACCGCACGTGTCAGGCTTAGATACAGCACGGAGCAGGCAGGACCGCACGTGTCAGCTTAGATACAGCACGGAGCAGGCAGGACCGCACGTGTCAGCTTAGATACAGCGCGGAGCAGGCAGGACCGCACGTGTCAGCTTAGATACAGCGCGGAGCAGGCAGGACCGCACGTGTCAGCTTAGATACAGCGCGGAGCAGGCAGGACCGCACGTGTCAGCTTAGATACAGCAGGAGCAGGCAGGACCGCACGTGTCAGGCTTAGATACAGCACAGAGCAGGCAGGACCGCACGTGTCAGGCTTAGATACAGCACGGAGCAGGCAGGACCGCACGTGTCAGCTTAGATACCGCACGGAGCAGGCAGGACCGCACGTGTCAGCTTAGATACAGCGCGGAGCAGGCAGGACCGCACGTGTCAGCTTAGATACAGCAGGAGCAGACAGGACCGCACGTGTCAGCTTAGATACAGCACGGAGCAGGCAGGACCGCACGTGTCAGCTTAGATACAGCGCAAAGCAGGCAGGACCGCACGTGTCAGCTTAGATACAGCGCGGAGCAGGCAGGACCGCACGTGTCAGCTTAGATACAGCGCGGAGCAGGCAGGACCGCACGTGTCAGCTTAGATACAGCAGGAGCAGGCAGGACCGCACGTGTCAGGCTTAGATACAGCACAGAGCAGGCAGGACCGCACGTGTCAGGCTTAGATACAGCACGGAGCAGGCAGGACCGCACGTGTCAGCTTAGATACCGCACGGAGCAGGCAGTGCCGCACGTGTCAGCTTAGATACAGCGCGGAGCAGGCAGTGCCGCACGTGTCAGCTTAGATACAGCGCGGAGCAGGCAGGACCACACGTGTCAGCTTAGATACAGCACGGAGCAGGCAGGGCCGCACGTGTCAGCTTAGATACAGCACGGAGCAGGCAGGACCGCACGTGTCAGCTTAGATACAGCGCGGAGCAGGCAGGACCGCACGTGTCAGCTTAGATACAGCACGCAGCAGGCAGGACCGCACGTGTCAGCTTAGATACAGCAGGAGCAGGCAGGACCGCACGTGTCAGCTTAGATACAGGACGGAGCAGGCAGGACCGCACGTGTCAGGCTTAGATACAGCACGGAGCAGGCAGGACCGCACGTGTCAGCTTAGATACAGCAGGAGCAGGCAGGACCGCACGTGTCAGCTTAGATACAGCACAGAGCAGACAGGACCGCACGTGTCAGCCTAGATACAGCACGCAGCAGGCAGGACCGCACGTGTCAGGCTTAGATACAGCGCGGAGCAGGCAGGACCGCACGTGTCAGCTTAGATACAGCGCGGAGCAGGCAGGGCCGCACGTGTCAGCTTAGATACAGCACGGAGCAGGCAGGACCGCACGTGTCAGCTTAGATACAGCACGGAGCAGGCAGGACCGCACGTGTCAGGCTTAGATACAGCACGGAGCAGGCAGGACCGCACGTGTCAGCTTAGATACAGCACGGAGCAGGCAGGACCGCACGTGTCAGCTTAGATACAGCGCGGAGCAGGCAGGACAGCACGTGTCAGCTTAGATACAGCGCGGAGCAGGCAGGACCGCACGTGTCAGCTTAGATACAGCACGGAGCAGGCAGGACCGCACGTGTCAGGCTTAGATACAGCACGGAGCAGGCAGGACCGCACGTGTCAGCTTAGATACAGCACAGAGCAGGCAGGACCGCACGTGTCAGGCTTAGATACAGCACGGAGCAGGCAGGACCGCACGTGTCAGCTTAGATACAGCACGGAGCAGGCAGGACCGCACGTGTCAGCTTAGATACAGCACGGAGCAGGCAGGACCGCACGTGTCAGGCTTAGATACAGCACGGAGCAGGCAGGACCGCACGTGTCAGCTTAGATACAGCACGGAGCAGGCAGAACCGCACGTGTCAGCTTAGATACAGCACGGAGCAGGCAGGACCGCACGTGTCAGCTTAGATACAGCACGGAGCAGGCAGAACCGCACGTGTCAGCTTAGATACAGCACGGAGCAGGCAGAACCGCACGTGTCAGCTTAGATACAGCACGGAGCAGGCAGGACCGCACGTGTCAGGCTTAGATACAGCACGGAGCAGGCAGGACCGCACGTGTCAGCTTAGATACAGCACGGAGCAGGCAGAACCGCACGTGTCAGCTTAGATACAGCGCGGAGCAGGCAGAACCGCACGTGTCAGCTTAGATACAGCACGGAGCAGGCAGAACCGCACGTGTCAGCTTAGATACAGCACGGAGCAGGCAGGACCGCACGTGTCAGCTTAGATACAGCGCGGAGCAGGCAGGACCGCACGTGTCAGCTTAGATACAGCACGGAGCAGGCAGGACCGCACGTGTCAGCTTAGATACAGCACGTAGAAGGCAGGGCCGCAAGTGTCAGCTTAGATACAGCACGGAGCAGGCAGGACCGCACGTGTCAGGCTTAGATACAGCACAGAGCAGGCAGGACCGCACGTGTCAGCTTAGATACAGCACGTAGAAGGCAGGACCGCACGTGTCAGCTTAGATACAGCACGGAGCAGGCAGGACCGCACGTGTCAGGCTTAGATACAGCACAGAGCAGGCAGGACCGCACGTGTCAGCTTAGATACAGCACGGAGCAGGCAGGACCGCACGTGTCAGCCTAGATACAGCACGCAGCAGGCAGGACCGCACGTGTCAGGCTTAGATACAGCGCGGAGCAGGCAGGACCGCACGTGTCAGCTTAGATACAGCGCGGAGCAGGCAGGGCCGCACGTGTCAGCTTAGATACAGCACGGAGCAGGCAGGACCGCACGTGTCAGCTTAGATACAGCACGGAGCAGGCAGGACCGCACGTGTCAGGCTTAGATACAGCACGGAGCAGGCAGGACCGCACGTGTCAGCTTAGATACAGCACGGAGCAGGCAGGACCGCACGTGTCAGCTTAGATACAGCGCGGAGCAGGCAGGACCGCACGTGTCAGCTTAGATACAGCGCGGAGCAGGCAGGACCGCACGTGTCAGCTTAGATACAGCGCGGAGCAGGCAGGACCGCACGTGTCAGCTTAGATACAGCAGGAGCAGGCAGGACCGCACGTGTCAGGCTTAGATACAGCACAGAGCAGGCAGGACCGCACGTGTCAGGCTTAGATACAGCACGGAGCAGGCAGGACCGCACGTGTCAGCTTAGATACCGCACGGAGCAGGCAGGACCGCACGTGTCAGCTTAGATACAGCGCGGAGCAGGCAGGACCGCACGTGTCAGCTTAGATACAGCAGGAGCAGACAGGACCGCACGTGTCAGCTTAGATACAGCACGGAGCAGGCAGGACCGCACGTGTCAGCTTAGATACAGCGCAAAGCAGGCAGGACCGCACGTGTCAGCTTAGATACAGCGCGGAGCAGGCAGGACCGCACGTGTCAGCTTAGATACAGCGCGGAGCAGGCAGGACCGCACGTGTCAGCTTAGATACAGCAGGAGCAGGCAGGACCGCACGTGTCAGGCTTAGATACAGCACAGAGCAGGCAGGACCGCACGTGTCAGGCTTAGATA
This sequence comes from Ranitomeya imitator, assembly GCF_032444005.1. Classification (NCBI taxonomy): domain Eukaryota; kingdom Metazoa; phylum Chordata; class Amphibia; order Anura; family Dendrobatidae; genus Ranitomeya; species Ranitomeya imitator. The sequence continues at coordinate 904,976 of NC_091287.1, read as the reverse complement.
CAGCACGGAGCAGGCAGTGCCGCACGTGTCAGCTTAGATACAGCGCGGAGCAGGCAGTGCCGCACGTGTCAGCTTAGATACAGCGCGGAGCAGGCAGGACCACACGTGTCAGCTTAGATACAGCACGGAGCAGGCAGGGCCGCACGTGTCAGCTTAGATACAGCACGGAGCAGGCAGGACCGCACGTGTCAGCTTAGATACAGCGCGGAGCAGGCAGGACCGCACGTGTCAGCTTAGATACAGCACGCAGCAGGCAGGACCGCACGTGTCAGCTTAGATACAGCAGGAGCAGGCAGGACCGCACGTGTCAGCTTAGATACAGGACGGAGCAGGCAGGACCGCACGTGTCAGGCTTAGATACAGCACGGAGCAGGCAGGACCGCACGTGTCAGCTTAGATACAGCAGGAGCAGGCAGGACCGCACGTGTCAGCTTAGATACAGCACAGAGCAGACAGGACCGCACGTGTCAGCCTAGATACAGCACGCAGCAGGCAGGACCGCACGTGTCAGGCTTAGATACAGCGCGGAGCAGGCAGGACCGCACGTGTCAGCTTAGATACAGCGCGGAGCAGGCAGGGCCGCACGTGTCAGCTTAGATACAGCACGGAGCAGGCAGGACCGCACGTGTCAGCTTAGATACAGCACGGAGCAGGCAGGACCGCACGTGTCAGGCTTAGATACAGCACGGAGCAGGCAGGACCGCACGTGTCAGCTTAGATACAGCACGGAGCAGGCAGGACCGCACGTGTCAGCTTAGATACAGCGCGGAGCAGGCAGGACAGCACGTGTCAGCTTAGATACAGCGCGGAGCAGGCAGGACCGCACGTGTCAGCTTAGATACAGCACGGAGCAGGCAGGACCGCACGTGTCAGGCTTAGATACAGCACGGAGCAGGCAGGACCGCACGTGTCAGCTTAGATACAGCACAGAGCAGGCAGGACCGCACGTGTCAGGCTTAGATACAGCACGGAGCAGGCAGGACCGCACGTGTCAGCTTAGATACAGCACGGAGCAGGCAGGACCGCACGTGTCAGCTTAGATACAGCACGGAGCAGGCAGGACCGCACGTGTCAGGCTTAGATACAGCACGGAGCAGGCAGGACCGCACGTGTCAGCTTAGATACAGCACGGAGCAGGCAGAACCGCACGTGTCAGCTTAGATACAGCACGGAGCAGGCAGGACCGCACGTGTCAGCTTAGATACAGCACGGAGCAGGCAGAACCGCACGTGTCAGCTTAGATACAGCACGGAGCAGGCAGAACCGCACGTGTCAGCTTAGATACAGCACGGAGCAGGCAGGACCGCACGTGTCAGGCTTAGATACAGCACGGAGCAGGCAGGACCGCACGTGTCAGCTTAGATACAGCACGGAGCAGGCAGAACCGCACGTGTCAGCTTAGATACAGCGCGGAGCAGGCAGAACCGCACGTGTCAGCTTAGATACAGCACGGAGCAGGCAGAACCGCACGTGTCAGCTTAGATACAGCACGGAGCAGGCAGGACCGCACGTGTCAGCTTAGATACAGCGCGGAGCAGGCAGGACCGCACGTGTCAGCTTAGATACAGCACGGAGCAGGCAGGACCGCACGTGTCAGCTTAGATACAGCACGTAGAAGGCAGGGCCGCAAGTGTCAGCTTAGATACAGCACGGAGCAGGCAGGACCGCACGTGTCAGGCTTAGATACAGCACAGAGCAGGCAGGACCGCACGTGTCAGCTTAGATACAGCACGTAGAAGGCAGGACCGCACGTGTCAGCTTAGATACAGCACGGAGCAGGCAGGACCGCACGTGTCAGGCTTAGATACAGCACAGAGCAGGCAGGACCGCACGTGTCAGCTTAGATACAGCACGGAGCAGGCAGGACCGCACGTGTCAGCTTAGATACAGCGCGGAGCAGGCAGGACCGCACGTGTCAGCTTAGATGCAGCAGGAGCAGACAGGACCGCACGTGTCAGCTTAGATACAGCAGGAGCAGACAGGACCGCACGTGTCAGCTTAGATACAGCACGGAGCAGGCAGGACCGCACGTGTCAGCTTAGATACAGCGCAAAGCAGGCAGGACCGCACGTGTCAGCTTAGATACAGCGCGGAGCAGGCAGGACCGCACGTGTCAGCTTAGATACAGCGCGGAGCAGGCAGGACCGCACGTGTCAGCTTAGATACAGCAGGAGCAGGCAGGACCGCACGTGTCAGGCTTAGATACAGCACAGAGCAGGCAGGACCGCACGTGTCAGGCTTAGATACAGCACGGAGCAGGCAGGACCGCACGTGTCAGCTTAGATACCGCACGGAGCAGGCAGGACCGCACGTGTCAGCTTAGATACAGCGCGGAGCAGGCAGGACCGCACGTGTCAGCTTAGATACAGCAGGAGCAGACAGGACCGCACGTGTCAGCTTAGATACAGCACGGAGCAGGCAGGACCGCACGTGTCAGCTTAGATACAGCGCAAAGCAGGCAGGACCGCACGTGTCAGCTTAGATACAGCGCGGAGCAGGCAGGACCGCACGTGTCAGCTTAGATACAGCGCGGAGCAGGCAGGACCGCACGTGTCAGCTTAGATACAGCAGGAGCAGGCAGGACCGCACGTGTCAGGCTTAGATACAGCACAGAGCAGGCAGGACCGCACGTGTCAGGCTTAGATACAGCACGGAGCAGGCAGGACCGCACGTGTCAGCTTAGATACCGCACGGAGCAGGCAGTGCCGCACGTGTCAGCTTAGATACAGCGCGGAGCAGGCAGTGCCGCACGTGTCAGCTTAGATACAGCGCGGAGCAGGCAGGACCACACGTGTCAGCTTAGATACAGCACGGAGCAGGCAGGGCCGCACGTGTCAGCTTAGATACAGCACGGAGCAGGCAGGACCGCACGTGTCAGCTTAGATACAGCGCGGAGCAGGCAGGACCGCACGTGTCAGCTTAGATACAGCAAGCAGCAGGCAGGACCGCACGTGTCAGCTTAGATACAGCAGGAGCAGGCAGGACCGCACGTGTCAGCTTAGATACAGGACGGAGCAGGCAGGACCGCACGTGTCAGGCTTAGATACAGCACGGAGCAGGCAGGACCGCACGTGTCAGCTTAGATACAGCAGGAGCAGGCAGGACCGCACGTGTCAGCTTAGATACAGCACAGAGCAGACAGGACCGCACGTGTCAGCCTAGATACAGCACGCAGCAGGCAGGACCGCACGTGTCAGGCTTAGATACAGCGCGGAGCAGGCAGGACCGCACGTGTCAGCTTAGATACAGCGCGGAGCAGGCAGGGCCGCACGTGTCAGCTTAGATACAGCGCGGAGCAGGCAGGACCGCACGTGTCAGCTTAGATACAGCACGGAGCAGGCAGGACCGCACGTGTCAGGCTTAGATACAGCACGGAGCAGGCAGGACCGCACGTGTCAGCTTAGATACAGCACGGAGCAGGCAGAACCGCACGTGTCAGCTTAGATACAGCACGGAGCAGGCAGGACCGCACGTGTCAGCTTAGATACAGCGCGGAGCAGGCAGGACCGCACGTGTCAGCTTAGATACAGCACGGAGCAGGCAGGACCGCACGTGTCAGGCTTAGATACAGCACGGAGCAGGCAGGACCGCACGTGTCAGCTTAGATACAGCACAGAGCAGGCAGGACCGCACGTGTCAGGCTTAGATACAGCACGGAGCAGGCAGGACCGCACGTGTCAGCTTAGATACAGCACGGAGCAGGCAGGACCGCACGTGTCAGCTTAGATACAGCACGGAGCAGGCAGGACCGCACGTGTCAGGCTTAGATACAGCACGGAGCAGGCAGGACCGCACGTGTCAGCTTAGATACAGCACGGAGCAGGCAGAACCGCACGTGTCAGCTTAGATACAGCACGGAGCAGGCAGGACCGCACGTGTCAGCTTAGATACAGCACGGAGCAGGCAGAACCGCACGTGTCAGCTTAGATACAGCACGGAGCAGGCAGGACCGCACGTGTCAGGCTTAGATACAGCACGGAGCAGGCAGGACCGCACGTGTCAGCTTAGATACAGCACGGAGCAGGCAGGACCGCACGTGTCAGCTTAGATACAGCACGGAGCAGGCAGGACCGCACGTGTCCGGCTTAGATACAGCACGGAGCAGGCAGAACCGCACGTGTCAGCTTAGATACAGCACGGAGCAGGCAGGACCGCACGTGTCAGCTTAGATACAGCGCGGAGCAGGCAGGACCGCACGTGTCAGGCTTAGATACAGCACAGAGCAGGCAGGACCGCACGTGTCAGCTTAGATACAGCACGGAGCAGGCAGGACCGCACGTGTCAGGCTTAGATACAGCACAGAGCAGGAGGACCGCACGTGTCAGCTTAGATACAGCACGGAGCAGGCAGGACCGCACGTGTCAGCTTAGATACAGCACGGAGCAGGCAGGACCGCACGTGTCAGCTTAGATACAGCACAGAGCAGGCAGGACCGCACGTGTCAGCTTAGATACAGCACAGAGCAGGCAGGACCGCACGTGTCAGCTTAGATACAGCACGTAGAAGGCAGGACCGCACGTGTCAGCTTAGATACAGCACGGAGCAGGCAGGACCGCACGTGTCAGGCTTAGATACAGCACGGAGCAGGCAGGGCCGCAAGTGTCAGCTTAGATACAGCACGGAGCAGGCAGGACCGCACGTGTCAGCTTAGATACAGCACGGAGCAGGCAGGGCCGCAAGTGTCAGCTTAGATACAGCACGGAGCAGGCAGGACCGCACGTGTCAGCTTAGATACAGCACGGAGCAGGCAGGACCGCACGTGTCAGCTTAGATACAGCACGGAGCAGGTAGGACCGCACGTGTCAGCTTAGATACAGCACGGAGCAGGCAGGACCGCACGTGTCAGCTTAGATACAGGCGGCATCTGTGAGTGTCGCCGTTTGCGCAGCCGCAGACGTGCTGGAGCCTCCCGTGTAGCGCTCACACGTCGCCCATGCGCTCTCCGACTGCGTATACCAGCCACACCCTCTAACCCAGCCACGCCCACATCTGTCATCAGCTGGGCCACGCCTCCATTTGCTCCGTCAGTAAGAATACGCCCCACTAGAGTTTACGGCTTATTAACGGCAGCCGCGGCGCACTCTGGGAAATGTAGGAAGTTACAACAATTTGCTAAAGTAAATGCAACATCTAAACTACATTATCCATAATACCCTGCGTGTACCCCACCGGCATTTGAGTAAGGAGCGCGCTGATTGGACGGAGAGCCGGCGACACGTGGGGAAGAGTGCGAGGCAAATACCGGGAGACGCGCAGAGAGGTGATCGACGGCCTGAGGTGAGGAAGAGCGAGAACCGGGGAGAAAGAGGGAAAGAACCGGGGAGAAAGAGAGAGGGAACCGGGGAGAAAGAGAGGGAGGAAGAGAGAGGGAACCGGGGAGGAAGAGAGAAAGAACCGGGGAGGAAGAGGGAGAGAACCGGGGAGAAAGAGCGAGAACCGGGGAGGAAGAGCGAGAACCGGGGAGGAAGAGAGAGGGAACCGGGGAGAAAGAGAGAGGGAACTGGGGAGGAAGAGAGGGAGGAAGAGAGAGAACCGGGGAGAAAGAGCGAGAACCGGGGAGGAAGAGAGAGGGAACCGGGGAGAAAGAGAGAGAGAACCGGGGAGGAAGAGCGAGAACCGGGGAGGAAGAGAGAGGGAACCGGGGAGAAAGAGAGGGAGGAAGAGAGAGGGAACTGGGGAGGAAGAGCGAGGGAACCGGGGAGAAAGAGAGGGAGGAAGAGAGAGGGAACCGGGGAGAAAGAGAGAGGGAACCGGGGAGAAAGAGAGGGAGGAAGAGAGAGGGAACCGGGGAGAAAGAGAGAGGGAACCGGGGAGAAAGAGAGAGGGAACCGGGGAGAAAGAGAGGGAGGAAGAGAGAGGGAACCGGGGAGAAAGAGAGAGGGAACCGGGGAGAAAGAGAGAGGGAACCGGGGAGAAAGAGAGAGGGAACCGGGGAGAAAGAGAGAGGGAACCGGGGAGAAAGAGAGAGGGAACCGGGGAGAAAGAGAGGGAGGAAGAGAGAGGGAACCGGGGAGAAAGAGAGAGGGAACCGGGGAGAAAGAGAGAGGGAACCGGGGAGAAAGAGAGAGGGAACCGGGGAGAAAGAGAGAAAGAACCGGGGAGAAAGAGAGAGGGAACCGGGGAGAAAGAGAGAGGGAACCGGGGAGAAAGAGAGAAAGAACCGGGGAGAAAGAGAGAGGGAACCGGGGAGGAAGAGAGAGGGAACCGGGGAGAAAGAGAGAGGGAACCGGGGAGAAAGAGAGAGGGAACCGGGGAGAAAGAGAGGGAGGAAGAGAGAGGGAACTGGGGAGGAAGAGCGAGGGAACCCGGGAGAAAGAGAGGGAGGAAGAGAGAGGGAACCGGGGAGGAAGAGCGAGGGAACCGGGGAGAAAGAGAGGGAGGAAGAGAGAGGGAACCGGGGAGAAAGAGAGAGGGAACCGGGGAGAAAGAGAGAGGGAACCGGGGAGAAAGAGAGAGGGAACCGGGGAGAAAGAGAGGGAGGAAGAGAGAGGGAACCGGGGAGAAAGAGAGAGGGAACCGGGGAGAAAGAGAGAGGGAACCGGGGAGAAAGAGAGAGGGAACCGGGGAGAAAGAGAGGGAGGAAGAGAGAGGGAACCGGGGAGAAAGAGAGGGAGGAAGAGAGAGGGAACCGGGGAGAAAGAGAGAGGGAACCGGGGAGAAAGAGAGAGGGAACCGGGGAGAAAGAGAGGGAGGAAGAGAGAGGGAACCGGGGAGAAAGAGAGAGGGAACCGGGGAGAAAGAGAGAGGGAACCGGGGAGAAAGAGAGAGGGAACCGGGGAGAAAGAGAGAAAGAACCGGGGAGAAAGAGAGAGGGAACCGGGGAGGAAGAGAGAGGGAACCGGGGAGAAAGAGAGAGGGAACCGGGGAGAAAGAGAGAGGGAACCGGGGAGAAAGAGGGAGGGAACCGGGGAGAAAGAGAGGGAGGAAAAGAGAGGGAACCGGGGAGAAAGAGAGAGGGAACCGGGGAGAAAGAGAGAGGGAACCGGGGAGAAAGAGAGAGGGAACCGGGGAGAAAGAGAGAGGGAACCGGGGAGAAAGAGAGAGGGAACCGGGGAGAAAGAGAGAAAGAACCGGGGAGAAAGAGAGAGGGAACCGGGGAGAAAGAGAGAGGGAACCGGGGAGAAAGAGAGAGGGAACCGGGGAGAAAGAGAGAGGGAACCGGGGAGAAAGAGAGAGGGAACCGGGGAGGAAGAGAGAAAGAACCGGGGAGAAAGAGAGAGGGAACCGGGGAGAAAGAGAGAGGGAACCGGGGAGAAAGAGAGAGGGAACCGGGGAGAAAGAGAGAGGGAACCGGGGAGAAAGAGAGAGGGAACCGGGGAGAAAGAGAGAAAGAACCGGGGAGAAAGAGAGAGGGAACCGGGGAGAAAGAGAGAGGGAACCGGGGAGAAAGAGAGAGGGAACCGGGGAGAAAGAGAGAGGGAACCGGGGAGAAAGAGAGAGGGAACCGGGGAGAAAGAGAGAGGGAACCGGGGAGAAAGAGAGAGGGAACCGGGGAGAAAGAGAGAGGGAACCGGGGAGAAAGAGAGAAAGAACCGGGGAGAAAGAGAGAGGGAACCGGGGAGAAAGAGAGAAAGAACCGGGGAGAAAGAGAGAGGGAACCGGGGAGAAAGAGAGAGGGAACCGGGGAGAAAGAGGGAGGAAGAGAGAGGGAACCGGGGAGGAAGAGAGAAAGAACCGGGGAGGAAGAGAGAGAGAACCGGGGAGAAAGAGAGAGGGAACCGGGGAGGAAGAGCGAGAACCGGGGAGGAAGAGAGAGGGAACCGGGGAGGAAGAGCGAGAGAACCGGGGAGAAAGAGAGGGAGGAAGAGAGAGGGAACCGGGGAGGAAGAGAGAAAGAACCGGGGAGGAAGAGCGAGGGAACCGGGGAGAAAGAGAGAAAGAACCGGGGAGGAAGAGAGAGGGAACCGGGGAGAAAGAGAGAAAGAACCGGGGAGAAAGAGAGAGGGAACCGGGGAGAAAGAGAGAGGGAACCGGTGAGAAAGAGAAAGAACCGGGGAGAAAGAGAGAGGGAACCGGGGAGAAAGAGAGAGGGAACCGGGGAGAAAGAGAGAGAGAACCGGTGAGAAAGAGAGAGGGAACCGGTGAGAAAGAGAGAGGGAACCGGGGAGGAAGAGAGAGGGAACCGGGGAGAAAGAGAGAGGGAACCGGGGAGAAAGAGAGAGGGAACCGGTGAGAAAGAGAGAGAGAACCGGGGAGGAAGAGAGAGGGAACCGGGGAGGAAGAGAGAGGGAACCGGGGAGAAAGAGAGAGGGAACCGGGGAGGAAGAGAGAGGGAACCGGGGAGGAAGAGAGAGGGAACCGGGGAGGAAGAGAGAGGGAACCGGGGAGGAAGAGAGAGGGAACCGGGGAGGAAGAGAGAGGGAACCGGGGAGGAAGAGAGAGGGAACCGGGGAGGAAGAGAGAGGGAACCGGGGAGGAAGAGAGAGGGAACCGGGGAGGAAGAGAGAGGGAACCGGGGAGGAAGAGAGAGGGAACCGGGGAGGAAGAGCGAGGGAACCGGGGAGAAAGAGAGGGAGGAAGAGAGAGGGAACCGGGGAGGAAGAGAGAAAGAACCGGGGAGGAAGAGCGAGGGAACCGGGGAGAAAGAGAGAAAGAACCGGGGAGAAAGAGCGAGAGAATCGGGGAGAAAGAGAGAGGGAACCGGGGAGGAAGAGGGAGGGAACCGGGGAGGAAGAGGGAGGGAACCGGGGAGGAAGAGAGAGGGAACCGGGGAGAAAGAGAGAACCGGGGAGGAAGAGAGAGAGAACCGGGGAGAAAGAGAGAGAGAACCGGGGAGAAAGAGAGAGGGAACCGGGGAGAAAGAGAGAGAGAACCGGGGAGGAAGAGAGAGGGAACCGGGGAGAAAGAGAGAGGGAACCGGGGAGAAAGAGAGAGGGAACCGGGGAGGAAGAGAGAGGGAACCGGGGAGGAAGAGCGAGAGAACCGGGGAGAAAGAGAGGGAGGAAGAGAGAGGGAACCGGGGAGGAAGAGAGAAAGAACCGGGGAGGAAGAGCGAGGGAACCGGGGAGAAAGAGAGAAAGAACCGGGGAGAAAGAGAGAGGGAACCGGGGAGGAAGAGGGAGGGAACCGGGGAGGAAGAGGGAGGGAACCGGGGAGGAAGAGGGAGGGAACCGGGGAGGAAGAGAGAGGGAACCGGGGAGGAAGAGAGAGGGAACCGGGGAGAAAGAGAGAACCGGGGAGGAAGAGAGAGAGAACCGGGGAGGAAGAGAGAGGGAACCGGGGAGGAAGAGCGAGAGAACCCGGGAGAAAGAGAGAGGGAACCGGGGAGAAAGGGCGAGAACCGGGGAGAAAGAGGGAGAGAACCGGGGAGGAAGAGAGAGGGAACCGGGGAGGAAGAGGGAGAGAACCGGGGAGAAAGAGAGAGGGAACCGGGGAGAAAGAGCGAGAACCGGGGAGAAAGAGAGAAAGAACCGGGGAGAAAGAGAGAGGGAACCGGGGAGAAAGAGAGAGAGAACCGGTGAGAAAGAGAAAGAACCGGGGAGAAAGAGAGAGGGAACCGGGGAGAAAGAGAGAGGGAACCGGTGAGAAAGAGAGAGGGAACCGGGGAGAAAGAGAGAGAGAACCGGGGAGGAAGAGAGAGGGAACCGGGGAGGAAGAGCGAGGGAAAGAACCGGGGAGAAAGAGAGAGGGAACCGGGGAGAAAGAGCGAGAACCGGGGAGAAAGAGCGAGAGAACCGGGGAGAAAGAGAGGGAGGAAGAGAGAGGGAACCGGGGAGGAAGAGAGAAAGAACCGGGGAGGAAGAGCGAGGGAACCGGGGAGAAAGAGAGAAAGAACCGGGGAGAAAGAGAGAGGGAACCGGGGAGGAAGAGGGAGGGAACCGGGGAGGAAGAGGGAGGGAACCGGGGAGGAAGAGGGAGGGAACCGGGGAGGAAGAGAGAGGGAACCGGGGAGGAAGAGAGAGGGAACCGGGGAGAAAGAGAGAACCGGGGAGGAAGAGAGAGAGAACCGGGGAGGAAGAGAGAGGGAACCGGGGAGGAAGAGAGAGGGAACCGGGGAGGAAGAGCGAGAGAACCCGGGAGAAAGAGAGAGGGAACCGGGGAGAAAGAGAGAGGGAACCGGGGAGAAAGGGCGAGAACCGGGGAGAAAGAGGGAGAGAACCGGGGAGGAAGAGAGAGGGAACCGGGGAGGAAGAGGGAGAGAACCGGGGAGAAAGAGAGAGGGAACCGGGGAGAAAGAGCGAGAACCGGGGAGAAAGAGAGAAAGAACCGGGGAGAAAGAGAAAGAACCGGGGAGAAAGAGAAAGAGAACCGGGGAGAAAGAGAGAGGGAACCGGGGAGAAAGAGAGAGAGAACCGGTGAGAAAGAGAAAGAACCGGGGAGAAAGAGAGAGGGAACCGGGGAGAAAGAGAGAGGGAACCGGTGAGAAAGAGAGAGGGAACCGGGGAGAAAGAGAGAGAGAACCGGGGAGGAAGAGAGAGGGAACCGGGGAGGAAGAGCGAGGGAAAGAACCGGGGAGAAAGAGAGAGGGAACCGGGGAGGAAGAGAGAGAGAACCGGGGAGAAAGAGAAAGAACCGGGGAGAAAGAGAGAGGGAACCGGGGAGAAAGAGAGAGGGAACCGGGGAGAAAGAGAGAGGGAACCGGGGAGAAAGAGAGAGGGAACCGGGGAGAAAGAGAGAGAGAACCGGGGAGAAAGAGAGAGGGAACCGGGGAGGAAGAGAGAGGGAACCGGGGAGAAAGAGGGAGAGAATCGGGGAGAAAGAGAGAGGGAACCGGGGAGAAAGAGAGAGGGAACCGGGGAGAAAGAGAGAGGGAACCGGGGAGAAAGAGAGAGGGAACCGGGGAGAAAGAGAGAGGGATCCGGGGAGGAAGAGCGAGGGAACCGGGGAGAAAGAGGGAGAGAACCGGGGAGGAAGAGAGCGAGAACCGGGGAGGAAGAGAGCGAGAAGCGGGGAGAAAGAGAGAGGGAACCGGGGAGGAAGAGAGAGAGAACCGGGGAGGAAGAGAGAGGGAACCGGGGAGGAAGAGAGGGAACCGGGGAGGAAGAGAGAGGGAACCGGGGAGAAAGAGGGAGAGAACCGGGGAGGAAGAGGGAGAGAACCGGGGAGGAAGAGCGAGGGAACCGGGGAGGAAGAGCGAGGGAACCGGGGAGGAAGAGCGAGGGAACCGGGGAGGAAGAGAGGGAGGGAACCGGGGAGGAAGAGAGGGAACCGGGGAGGAAGAGAGAGAGAACCGGGGAGAAAGAGGGAGAGAACCGGGGAGGAAGAGCGAGGGAACCGGGGAGAAAGAGAGAAAGAACCGGGGAGAAAGAGAGAGGGAACCGGGGAGGAAGAGGGAGGGAACCGGGGAGGAAGAGGGAGGGAACCGGGGAGGAAGAGGGAGGGAACCGGGGAGGAAGAGAGAGGGAACCGGGGAGGAAGAGAGAGGGAACCGGGGAGAAAGAGAGAACCGGGGAGGAAGAGAGAGAGAACCGGGGAGGAAGAGAGAGGGAACCGGGGAGGAAGAGAGAGGGAACCGGGGAGGAAGAGCGAGAGAACCCGGGAGAAAGAGAGAGGGAACCGGGGAGAAAGAGAGAGGGAACCGGGGAGAAAGGGCGAGAACCGGGGAGAAAGAGGGAGAGAACCGGGGAGGAAGAGAGAGGGAACCGGGGAGGAAGAGGGAGAGAACCGGGGAGAAAGAGAGAGGGAACCGGGGAGAAAGAGCGAGAACCGGGGAGAAAGAGAGAAAGAACCGGGGAGAAAGAGAAAGAACCGGGGAGAAAGAGAAAGAGAACCGGGGAGAAAGAGAGAGGGAACCGGGGAGAAAGAGAGAGAGAACCGGTGAGAAAGAGAAAGAACCGGGGAGAAAGAGAGAGGGAACCGGGGAGAAAGAGAGAGGGAACCGGTGAGAAAGAGAGAGGGAACCGGGGAGAAAGAGAGAGAGAACCGGGGAGGAAGAGAGAGGGAACCGGGGAGGAAGAGCGAGGGAAAGAACCGGGGAGAAAGAGAGAGGGAACCGGGGAGAAAGAGCGAGAACCGGGGAGAAAGAGGGAGAGAACCGGGGAGGAAGAGAGAGAGAACCGGGGAGAAAGAGAAAGAACCGGGGAGAAAGAGAGAGGGAACCGGGGAGAAAGAGAGAGGGAACCGGGGAGAAAGAGAGAGGGAACCGGGGAGAAAGAGAGAGGGAACCGGGGAGAAAGAGAGAGAGAACCGGGGAGAAAGAGAGAGGGAACCGGGGAGGAAGAGAGAGGGAACCGGGGAGAAAGAGGGAGAGAATCGGGGAGAAAGAGAGAGGGAACCGGGGAGAAAGAGAGAGGGAACCGGGGAGAAAGAGAGAGGGAACCGGGGAGAAAGAGAGAGGGATCCGGGGAGGAAGAGCGAGGGAACCGGGGAGAAAGAGGGAGAGAACCGGGGAGGAAGAGAGCGAGAACCGGGGAGGAAGAGAGCGAGAAGCGGGGAGAAAGAGAGAGGGAACCGGGGAGGAAGAGAGAGAGAACCGGGGAGGAAGAGAGAGGGAACCGGGGAGGAAGAGAGGGAACCGGGGAGGAAGAGAGAGGGAACCGGGGAGAAAGAGGGAGAGAACCGGGGAGGAAGAGGGAGAGAACCGGGGAGGAAGAGCGAGGGAACCGGGGAGGAAGAGCGAGGGAACCGGGGAGGAAGAGCGAGGGAACCGGGGAGGAAGAGAGGGAGGGAACCGGGGAGGAAGAGAGGGAACCGGGGAGGAAGAGAGAGAGAACCGGGGAGGAAGAGAGAGAGGGTACCGGGGAGGAAGAGAGGGAACCGGGGAGGAAGAGAGAGAGAACCGGGGAGAAAGAGGGAGAGAACCGGGGAGGAAGAGCGAGGGAACCGGGGAGGAAGAGCGAGGGAACCGGGGAGGAAGAGCGAGGGAACCGGGGAGGAAGAGAGGGAGGGAACCGGGGAGGAAGAGAGGGAGGAAGAGAGGGAGGGAACCGGGGAGGAAGAGAGGGAGGGAGAACCAGAGAAGACACTGGAAAAAGAGAGAGAACCGGGGAGGAGGCTGATGGAAGGAGGGAATGTGGAGGACACGGTTTCTGGGGGACGTGTGGGGGGTCGTGGGCTTCTGCGGTTGTCTCCATGTTGCCCCTCATTCTCCTGTCAGTCGCTCCATGGAGTCGTTTCTGATCCTCCATACTCTCCCCCCAGGCTTCTCGGAGTGTCTGACCCCCTGATCTGCAGACATGCCTTCTGACCTGGCTAAGAAAAAAGCGGCCAAGAAAAAGGAGGCCGCTAAGGCTCGGCAGAGGCCCAAGAAAGACAATGGAGAGGTTGGCCCTGAGGAGGCCGAGCAACAGCCTGTGAACGGTACTGTCACCCCCGGTCAGTATCTTCTGGATGCTCCTCGGGATGCTTGGTTTGAGGAACAGAGGATGTCAGGAGCAGCACAGAGGATGTCAGGAGCACGTGGACCCTGTGTGAGGACAGGATGAATGTGGTATAGTACAGGACACAGCAGCACAGAGGATGTCAGGAGCACATGGACCCTGTGTGAGGACAGGATGAGTGTGGTATAGTACAGGACACAGCAGCACAGAGGATGTCAGGAGCACGTGGACCCTGTGTGAGGGCAGGATGATTGTGGTATAGTACAGGGCACAGGAGCACGTGGACCCTGTGTGAGGGCAGGATGAGTGTGGTATAGTACAGGACACAGCAGCACAGAGGATGTCAGGAGCACGTGGACCCTGTGTGAGGGCAGGATGAGTGTGGTATAGTACAGGACACAGCAGCACAGAGGATGTCAGGAGCACGTGGCCCCTGTGTGAGGGCAGGATGAATGTGGTATAGTACAGGACACAGCAGCACAGAGGATGTCAGGAGCACGTGGACCCTGTGTGAGGGCAGGATGAATGTGGTATAGTACAGGGCACAGCAGCACAGAGGATGTCAGGAGCACGTGGACCCTGTGTGAGGGCAGGATGAATGTGGTATAGTGCAGGGCACAGCAGCACAGAGGATGTCAGGAGCACGTGGCCCCTGTGTGAGGGCAGGATGAATGTGGTATAGTACAGGACACAGCAGCACAGAGGATGTCAGGAGCATGTGGACCCTGTGTGAGGGCAGGATGAGTGTGGTATAGTACAGGACACAGCAGCACAGAGGATGTCAGGAGCACGTGGACCCTGTGTGAGGGCAGGATGAGTGTGGTATAGTACAGGACACAGCAGCACAGAGGATGTCAGGAGCACGTGGACCCTGTGAGGGCAGGATGAATGTGGTATAGTACAGGACACAGCAGCACAGAGGATGTCAGGAGCACGTGGACCCTGTGTGAGGACAGGATGAATGTGGTATAGTACAGGACACAGCAGCACAGAGGATGTCAGGAGCACGTGGACCCTGTGTGAGGGCAGGATGAATGTGGTATAGTGCAGGACACAGCAGCACAGAGGATGTCAGGAGCACGTGGACCCTGTGTGAGGGCAGGATGAATGTGGTATAGTGCAGGACACAGCAGCACAGAGGATGTCAGGAGCACGTGGACCCTGTGTGAGGGCAGGATGAATGTGGTATAGTGCAGGACACAGCAGCACAGAGGATGTCAGGAGCACGTGGACCCTGTGTGAGGGCAGGATGAATGTGGCATAGTACAGGACACAGGAGCACGTGGACCCTGTGTGAGGGCAGGATGAATGTGGTATAGTGCAGGACACAGCAGCACAGAGGATGTCAGGAGCACGTGGCCCCTGTGTGAGGGCAGGATGAATGTGGTATAGTACAGGACACAGCAGCACAGAGGATGTCAGGAGCACGTGGACCCTGTGTGAGGGCAGGATGAATGTGGTATAGTGCAGGACACAGCAGCACAGAGGATGTCAGGAGCACGTGGACCCTGTGTGAGGGCAGGATGAATGTGGCATAGTACAGGACACAGGAGCACGTGGACCCTGTGTGAGGGCAGGATGAATGTGGTATAGTGCAGGACACAGCAGCACAGAGGATGTCAGGAGCACGTGGACCCTGTGTGAGGGCAGGATGAATGTGGTATAGTGCAGGACACAGCAGCACAGAGGATGTCAGGAGCACGTGGCCCCTGTGTGAGGGCAGGATGAATGTGGTATAGTACAGGACACAGCAGCACAGAGGATGTCAGGAGCACGTGGACCCTGTGTGAGGGCAGGATGAATGTGGTATAGTACAGGACACAGCAGCACAGAGGATGTCAGGAGCACGTGGACCCTGTGTGAGGGCAGGATGAATGTGGTATAGTACAGGACACAGCAGCACAGAGGATGTCAGGAGCACGTGGACCCTGTGTGAGGGCAGGATGAATGTGGTATAGTGCAGGACACAGCAGCACAGAGGATGTCAGGAGCACGTGGCCCCTGTGTGAGGGCAGGATGAATGTGGTATAGTACAGGACACAGCAGCACAGAGGATGTCAGGAGCACGTGGACCCTGTGTGAGGACAGGATGAATGTGGTATAGTACAGGGCACAGCAGCACAGAGGATGTCAGGAGCACGTGGACCCTGTGTGAGGACAGGATGAATGTGGTATAGTGCAGGACACAGCAGCACAGAGGATGTCAGGAGCACGTGGACCCTGTGTGAGGGCAGGATGATTGTGGTATAGTACAGGACACAGCAGCACAGAGGATGTCAGGAGCACGTGGACCCTGTGTGAGGACAGGATGAATGTGGTATAGTACAGGGCACAGCAGCACAGAGGATGTCAGGAGCACGTGGCCCCTGTGTGAGGGCAGGATGAATGTGGTATAGTACAGGACACAGCAGCACAGAGGATGTCAGGAGCACGTGGACCCTGTGTGAGGGCAGGATGAATGTGGTATAGTACAGGACACAGCAGCACAGAGGATGTCAGGAGCACGTGGACCCTGTGAGGGCAGGATGAATGTGGTATAGTACAGGACACAGCAGCACAGAGGATGTCAGGAGCACGTGGACAATGTGTGAGGGCAGGATGAGTGTGGTATAGTGCAGGACACAGCAGCACAGAGGATGTCAGGAGCACGTGGACCCTGTGTGAGGGCAGGATGAATGTGGTATAGTGCAGGACACAGCAGCACAGAGGATGTCAGGAGCACGTGGACCCTGTGAGGGCAGGATGAATGTGGTATAGTACAGGGCACAGCAGCACAGAGGATGTCAGGAGCACGTGGACCCTGTGAGGGCAGGATGAATGTGTTATAGTACAGGACACAGCAGCACAGAGGATGTCAGGAGCACGTGGACCCTGTGTGAGGGCAGGATGAATGTGGTATAGTACAGGACACAGCAGCACAGAGGATGTCAGGAGCACGTGGACCCTGTGTGAGGGCAGGATGAATGTGGTATAGTACAGGGCACAGCAGCACAGAGGATGTCAGGAGCACGTGGACCCTGTGAGGGCAGGATGAATGTGGTATAGTACAGGACACAGCAGCACAGAGGATGTCAGGAGCACGTGGACCCTGTGAGGGCAGGATGAATGTGGTATAGTACAGGACACAGCAGCACAGAGGATGTCAGGAGCACGTGGACCCTGTGAGGGCAGGATGAATGTGGTATAGTACAGGACACAGCAGCACAGAGGATGTCAGGAGCACGTGGCCCCTGTGTGAGGACAGGATGAATGTGGTATAGTACAGGACACAGCAGCACAGAGGATGTCAGGAGCACGTGGACCCTGTGAGGGCAGGATGAATGTGGTATAGTACAGGACACAGCAGCACAGAGGATGTCAGGAGCACGTGGACCCTGTGAGGGCAGGATGAATGTGGTATAGTACAGGACACAGCAGCACAGAGGATGTCAGGAGCACGTGGACCCTGTGAGGGCAGGATGAATGTGGTATAGTACAGGGTACAGCAGCACAGAGGATGTCAGGAGCACGTGGACCCTGTGAGGGCAGGATGAATGTGGTATAGTGCAGGACACAGCAGCACAGAGGATGTCAGGAGCACGTGGACCCTGTGGGAGGTCAGGATGAAGGTGGTATAGTACAGGGCACAGCAGCACAGAGGATGTCAGGAGCACGTGGACCCTGTGAGGGCAGGATGAATGTGGTATAGTACAGGACACAGCAGCACAGAGGATGTCAGGAGCACGTGGATCCTGTGGGAGGTCAGGATGAAGGTGGTATAGTACAGGACACAGCAGCACAGAGGATGTCAGGAGCACGTGGACCCTGTGTGAGGGCAGGATGAATGTGGTATAGTACAGCAGCACAGAGGATGTCAGGATGAATGTGGTATAGTGCAGCAGCACAGAGGATGTCAGGATGAATGTGGTATAGTACAGCAGCACAGAGGATGTCAGGAGCACGTGGACCCTGTGGGAGGTCAGGATGAATGTGGTATAGTACAGCAGCACAGAGGATGTCAGGATGAATGTGGTATAGTGCAGGACACAGCAGCACAGAGGATGTCAGGATGAATGTGGTATAGTGCAGCAGCACAGAGGATGTCAGACTTTTGTTCTCCGCAGATGTGGATGAAGTGACCCGTCAGGTGGAGGAGTTTGAGCTCCGGAAGGCGGAAGCGCGGGCGGTGACGGGGGTCCTGGCCTCCCACCCTAACAGCACAGACGTTCACATCATAAATATGTCTCTGACATTCCACGGTCAGGAGCTGCTGAACGACACAACCGTGGAGCTGAACTCCGGCCGCAGATACGGCCTCATCGGCCTCAACGGGACAGGTGAGCGCTGTGTCCTCCCCATGTCTCGGCCATTCTCTGCCTGCTGGTCGTGGACTGCCCACTCTGTGCCCTCCCCCTGTCTCGGCCATTCTCTGCCCGCTGGTCGTGGACTGCCCACTCTGTGTCCTCCCCCTGTCTCGGCCATTTTCTGCCCGCTGGTCGTGGACTGCCCGCCCTGTGCCCTCCTCCTGTCTCGGCCATTCTCTGCCCGCTGGTCGTGGACTGCCCGCCCTGTGCCCTCCCCCTGTCTCGGCCATTCTCTGCCTGCTGGTCGTGGACTGCCCGCCCTGTGTCCTCCCCCTGTCTCGGCCATTCTCTGCCCGCTGGTCGTGGACTGCCCGCCCTGTGCCCTCCTCCTGTCTCAGCCATTCTCTGTCCGCTGGTCGTGGACTGCCCGCCCTGTGCCCTCCCCATGTCTCGGCCATTCTCTGTCCGCTGGTCGTGGACTGCCCGCCCTGTGCCCTCCCCCTGTCTCGGCCATTCTCTGCCCGCTGGTCGTGGACTGCCCGCCCTGTGTCCTCCCCCTGTCTCGGCCATTCTCTGCCCGCTGGTCGTGGACTGCCCGCCCTGTGCCCTCCTCCTGTCTCAGCCATTCTCTGTCCGCTGGTCGTGGACTGCCCGCCCTGTGCCCTCCCCATGTCTCGGCCATTCTCTGTCCGCTGGTCGTGGACTGCCCGCCCTGTGCCCTCCTCCTGTCTCGGCCATTCTCTGCCCGCTGGTTGTGAACTGCCCGCTCTGTGCCCCCCCCCCTGTCTCGGCCATTCTCTGTCCGCTGGTCGTGGACTGCCCGCTCTGTGCCCTCCTCCTGTCTCGGCCATTCTCTGTCCGCTGGTCGTGGACTGCCTGCTTTGTGCCCTCCTCCTGTCTCTGCCATTCTGTCTCCTTGTCGTGGACTGCCTGCCCTGTGCCCTCCTCCTGTCTCTGCCATTCTCTGCCCGGTTGTCGTGGACTGCCCGCCCTGTGCCCTCCTCCTGTCTCGGCCATTCTCTGCCCGCTGGTCGTGGACTGCCCGCACTGTGCCCTCCTGTCTCGGCCATTCTCTGCCCGCTGGTCGTGGACTGCACGCTCTGTGCCCTCCTCCTGTCTCGGCCATTCTCTGTCTCTTGGTCGTGGACTGCCCGCCCTGTGCCCTCCTCCTGTCTCGGCCATTCTGTCTCTTGGTCGTGGACTGCCCGCCCTGTGCCCTCCTGTCTCGGCCATTCTCTGTCTCTTGGTCGTGGACTGCCCGCCCTGTGCCCTCCTCCTGTCTCTGCCATTCTGTCTCTTGGTCGTGGACTGCCCGCCCTGTGCCCTCCTCCTGTCTTTGCCCGCTGGTCGTGGACTGCCCGCTCTGTGCCCTCCTCTTGTCTCTGCCCGCTGGTCGTGGACTGCCCGCTTTGTGACGTATTTCTCCCCCCCCCCCCCCAGGGAAGTCAATGCTTCTGTCGGCTGTGGGGAATCGTGAGGTGCCGATCCCAGAGCACATTGACATCTATCACCTGACCCGGGAGATGCCCCCAAGTGACAAGACGGCTCTGCAGTGTGTGATGGAAGTGGACCATGAGCGGACCATGCTGGAGAAGGAAGCTGAGCGGCTGGCACATGAAGATGGTAAGCTGCCTACTGTGCCGTGCCCACGCCTCTCCCGCAGCCTCTGATCGTGTTTCGCCCGCCGTCCCTGTTCTGTTGCCCGCTGTCCCTGTGCCCATGCCTCGTCCGCTGTCCCTAAGCTCTCAGCCTCTGCACGTGCCTGTCACGATTCACACCGTGACCGTCACCCCTACGTCACGGGTTGGGGTGACTTTAGGCCAACAGACGGCTATCACATGTGCAGGGGGGCTTATCTTAGTTATCCCTCCACTGCTAACAATGTGATGAGAAAACACACACAAGGCTATTGACCTCTTAGCTTACAGCAGGGGCTTATTCTAGGTATCCCACTGCTTTCAATATACCACAAACTGCAGGGATTTATGTATATCCCGCTTACAGTTCCACTTAACCCTTGCAGCTCTCTGGCGCCCCCTTACTCTCAGGTCAGATTAGGTACTGCACCCTGGGTAATTAGTCGCCAGAAAGGCTGCCTGCTATGTACTGGCTATTGGGCACGCTGCAGCGACGCGGTAAACTACTCCCACTCAGGCAGGAACAATAATTATCAAACCCGCAGTCGCTTCAGCATAACCCAAAAGTCAGCACACTATCGCTGCCACCAGCTTCGATTAAGCGGGTCCGAAGCTAACCCAACACAACAGTAACAGTAGCGTATTTCACTTCAGAAGACTGGGTAAGTTTAGAGCATGGAGAATGAACTAACATATGATATTATATCCCATAAAAAATTAGGCAGTGCTTTATCAAAAATATTTTATAAAGATGTTACAAATGAGACAATTGCAAATATGTATACGGGTAATTATGAAATAAACAGGGATTAAATGAGAAAAAGTAACACTCACATGTTCAAAGCATGGCAGGCAACCAGGCTAGTGCAGTTTTCCATACGTCCCAGTTCATGGGACGTGCTCAGCTCTTCCAGGAAAAGAAGAAGCAAGCAAGCAGGAAGAAGAGACTCCTCAGAGCCTTCCAGACACTTAAAACCTTAAGGCTGTGACATCACAGAAAGGCTGGCTTATCCAGACCCTCCTCTCTCTACATTCTGCCTAAACTTTAAACTATTCTCTCTAATTTCTATAACTTCACTACAAAACATGACAGTCATACCAAACCCATAATTCATCTCGGATTAACGTGCGCATTCTAATGAGATCAAATATGTCCTATCTGGGATACATATTTACAGAGAAAACCCTACTTCTTTACCAGATGGAGTTAGAAGTTCATGTTTACAGCGGATGACAGCTCCGCCGAGTGACGTTAAGGAATATATATTTTTCCTATTTCTAGCTTAAATCGTTTGCCTAATATCTTACAAAAACTAAACAAAGAATCTTTCATGGATCCTCGAAGTTTCTAGTTCACTTATAGCTGGACAAGAGCTTACACAGGAAATGCCGGTCGTAAATACTTTTGCTCTCCGAGCTAGAGGTAATAAACTCTTCTTCCCCCATCTACATTGGCAAAGCAGCTCTTGGCTGAGTGAAAGGGAAGGGGGCTTGTTAGCCCACAGCCTTGAGCAAGAGAAGCTGCTTATATGATATTTCATACCATATCGTGACAGCGCCTGCCGTCCCTGTGCCCTCGCCCGCTGTCCCTGTGCCCTCGCCCGCTGTCCCTGTGCCCTCAGCCTCTGTGCCCATGCCTCGCCTGCCGTCCCTGTGCCCTCGCCCGCTGTCCCTGTGCCCTCAGCCTCTGTGCCCATGCCTCGCCTGCCGTCCCTGTGTCCTCGCCCGCTGTCCCTGTGCCCTCAGCCTCTGTGCCCATGCCTCGCCTGCCGTCCATGTGTCCTCGCCCGCAGCCTCTGTGCTCACGCCTGCTGTCCGTGTCCTCGCTTGCAGCCTCTGTGCTCAAGCCTGCCGTCCCTGTGTCCTCGCCCGCAGCCTCTGTGCTCACGCCTGCTGTCCGTGTCCTCGCTTGCAGCCTCTGTGCTCAAGCCTGCCGTCCCTGTGTCTTCGCCCGCAGCCTCTGTGCTCACGCCTGCCGTCCCTGTGTCCTCGCCCGCAGCCTCTGTGCTCACGCCTGCCGTCCCTGTGTCCCCGCCCGCAGCCTCTGTGCTCACGCCTGCCGTCCCTGTGTCCTCGCCCGCAGCCTCTGTGCTCACGCCTGCCGTCCCTGTGTCCTCGCCCGCAGCCTCTGTGCTCACGCCTGCTGTCCGTGTCCTCGCTTGCAGCCTCTGTGCTCACGCCTGCTGTCCCTGTGTCCTCACCCGCAGCCTCTGTGCTCACGCCTGCCGTCCCTGTGTCCTCGCCCGCAGCCTCTGTGCTCACGCCTGCCGTCCCTGTGTCCTCGCCCGCAGCCTCTGTGCTCACGCCTGCCGTCCCTGTGTCCTCGCCCGCAGCCTCTGTGCTCACGCCTGCCGTCCCTGTGTCCTCGCCCGCAGCCTCTGTGCTCACGCCTGCCGTCCCTGTGTCCCCGCCCGCAGCCTCTGTGCTCACGCCTGCCGTCCCTGTGTCCTCGCCCGCAGCCTCTGTGCTCACGCCTGCCGTCCCTGTGTCCTCGCCCGCAGCCTCTGTGCTCACGCCTGCTGTCCGTGTCCTCGCTTGCAGCCTCTGTGCTCACGCCTGCTGTCCCTGTGTCCTCACCCGCAGCCTCTGTGCTCACGCCTGCCGTCCCTGTGTCCTCGCCCGCAGCCTCTGTGCTCACGCCTGCCGTCCCTGTGTCCTCGCCCGCAGCCTCTGTGCTCACGCCTGCCAAGCCTCCGGCTCCCTCATACGTGGCTCATGTGTTAGTGATACACTTACCGTAGTACAATGTGACCTCCAGCCTCTCGTCACTTTGATACAATAATTGGGATATGTACATAGAACGTAAAACTAATTGTAACCACCCAACACACTGTGCAGGAAATACACAAATAAGCACCAAAATGATGGCAGAAGTGGCTGCAGTGCACACTGGATAGAACACTGGAGCCTAGATGTGAAGACCATAGTGTCCTGCATTGATGTAATAAACATATCGTACCTCACCATGCGATGTCCAGCATATGAGGCCCACGCAGCCTCCCCGTGTCCAGCATATCAGGCCCACGCAGCCCCTGACAAGGGCACGCTGCTGAAACGCGCGTGGGGGAAGTGGCACCATCACATGGCGAGGTACGATATGTTTATTACATCAATGTAGGACACTATGGTCTTCACATCTATGCTCCAGTGTTCTATCCAATGTGTATTGCAGGCGCTTTCTGTGCGCAGAGTCCCGTCATGCAGAGCATTGAGTACTCGGCAGCTGTGCTCTGCAGGTGAGCAGCACATCACGTCCCTCCATGCGCTGCTTACAAGCATAAAGCAGCTGCTGACCTCAGAACAAGATGCTGCAAGGGAGCGCCAGGAAGGTAAGTGTATTAGTGTAGGTTTTTTTTAAATGATTTCTGATTGGGCCATGCATACGAGGACCAGGGTTGGGAGGCTATCCTACCAAGACGCGATTAAAGGGAATCTGTCACCTCATTTTGTCGCTATAAACTATGGCCACCGCCATTAGAGGCTTATCTACATTATTCTGTAATGCATTCTGTAATGCTGTAGATAAGCCCAGATGTATCCTGAAAGATGAGGAAAACAAGTTAGATTGTGCTCACCCCGGTGCGGTTCGGGGCCGATGGGCGTCGCGGGTCCGGTGCCTCCTATCTTCATGCATTACAGAATGCTGTAGATGAGCCCTAATGGCAGCAGCCGCAGTTTATAGCGGCAAAATGAGGTGACAGATTTCCTTTAAAGAGACATTAATATTCACTGCCCTTCACGCCCATGGGCGTGGAATGCAGTGAATATTCATTTCTCATTAGTAGCGGGCACAGGAGTCAGCCGCAACCCGTGTCTCCAGCCTCCTGTGACCCAATGCCCCGCAGATGCTGCTCCCCCTCCTACCCACCACATCCGGACTATGAGACACACTTCCCATTTTCCTCCACATTTTTTGAGTAAAAAAAGTGTCTTGTAGTTCGAAAAATACGATAGACAGCAAGTGGGCACTGTGCGGAGCGTGGGCCACTGTTCTCAGCCCCTCGGCTGACTCGGTCCACGGGCTGCGCTTAGAGGGTCTGCCCTCTCCTGTGGTCCTGGGACTTCCTGGGCAGACTTGGGAGCTGGTAAAATGCAGTGCGGATTGTCAAGGACACGGCTTGGGTACCCGGTTGGCTAGGGTGGTTACCCGGTTGGCTAGGGTGGGTACCCGGGTGGCTACGGTGGATACCCAGTCTGGGCCTAAACACCTGTCTGACTTTGGGGACGTGTTCTCGAGCCCCATAGTCTTTATGACTGCGCCATTAATCTTGTGCCTAAGAGCAGACAATATAATATCTCTGGTCCAGAGACACAGGCCATGAAGGACGACATCGCGGAAAGTTTGGCTAAGGGCAGTCGTCCCACTAGGAACTTATGACCCCAGATATTGGGAATGATTTCAGGGAGGAGAATTCAGTGCAACCCAGAGGGGCGGTGGTAAATATGGGAGGGGCGAGCGAAGGGTTAAAAGTTAGCTACGCACCTTCAGGGTATGTGCACATGTCAGGATTTTCAGCTGCTTTTTACAACACCAGCAAAGCCTGTGATATTTCAGAAATCTCATGCACAGACTGTTTTTTTTGTGTCATCAGGATTTTGTGCTTTGCTGCGTTTTTTGGACACACAGCATGTCACTTCTTTCAGCGTTTTTTTTTTTTTCTCAGCGTTTTCCACCCACTGACTTGAATGGATGGTAGAAAAACACTGGAAACACGCAGGTTGACTTTTCTTGCAACGTATTTGCAGCAGAAAAGTCAAGGACAGCAGGATGTGACGTCACACTCGGCTCTACTACATCTAGATGGCAGCTGCATGATGCATCCGTACAGCCTGTCATCCAGCAGAGCGGACCCCATCCCGTTCACTTGAATCGGGGGTCCGGCATTAGTGTTTGACACGCTGTTAGAAGACAGCGGAGCACTCAGCTGTGATCGCAAGTGTAAACTTCACCTCCGGTCACTGGTGTCAGCTGATGGGACTACTGCGCCCATCATCTGACACCTACAGCCGCTAATTACAGTGACAGCAGCAGCAGCGGATGGCAGTTTTCATCTGCTCCTACGCTATAAATAAAAGAAAGAAAACCGGCGTGGGTTTCCCCCTATTTTTGATAACCAGCCAGACAAAACTCACAGCTGGGGGCTGGTATCCTCAGGCTGGTAAGGGGCCATGGATATTGGCCCCCCAGCCTAACAATAGCAGCCCGCAGCTGCCCAGAGAAGGCACCTCTATTAGATGCGCCAATTCTGGCACTTTGCCCGGCTCTTCCCACTTGCCCTGTAGCGGTGGCATATGGGGTAATATTTCTGGGGTTAATGTCGCCAGTGATATTAGAGGGAACCTGTCACCCCCAAAATCGAAGGTGAGCTGCGGCCACCGGCATCAGGGGCTTATCTCCAGCGTTCTGCCCCGATGTATCCTGAAAGGTGAGAGAAACAGGTTACATTATACTCACCCAGGGGCGGGCAGTCCGATCCGATGGACGTCACGGTCCGGGGCCTCCCATCTTCTTACGATGACGTCCTCTTCTGGTCTTCACGCTGCGGCTCCGACAGCTGAGCAAAGTACTGCAGAGCGCAGGCGCCAGGAAAGGTCAGAGGCCCTCAACAGGACAGATAAAATACGCCGGAGCCGCAGCGTGAAGACAAGAAGACGTCATCATAAGAAGATGGGAGGCCCCGGACTGGACCGCGACGTCCATCGGACCGCCCGCCCCTGGGTGAGTATAATGTAACCTCTTTTTCCAGGACTTCCCTCCTGACAGCACCCTGGAGGACATCCTCCTTCCCTTGCTGGGACAGGAAACACGAGAGTTCAAAAGGTCATGTCCCAGCCCCAATCCTCTGTTTTTCCTGTCCCTGCAAGGGACGCACGAGAGAAGCTACGCAGCTTACCGGAGCTCAGGGGGATCGTGCGTCTTACCAATACCTTTCCCCCTGTCAAGAGGCTCAGGGCAGAAACCCTTCAGAGGGGGTCCCTCTCCTCCAAAGACCAGGAGTGGGACGAAGCTCCTGGTGGCAGCCGCTCCTCCCGTTGGGAGGCTCTCGGCTGCGGTTCCATGTGGCAGGGAGTCGTGACATCCAGAGCGCTGTAGCGCCCTGCACGGCGTCTTCCGAAAATTCCCAGTGAACCGCGTCAATTCCGGTATTGCGGCATCCATTACTGTCACTTCCGGTGACGCTGTTGGGCTACGTTCACATTAGCGTTATGCATGTTTGCATCGGGCGACGCAGCGGCGACGCATGCGTCATGCGCCCCTATATTTAACATGGGGGACGCATGCGTCTTTTTGTGCTGCGTTGTGCGACGCATGCGTTTTTTTTTTGCCGCAGGCGTCGGGCCAAGAAAACGCAACAAGTTGCATTTTTCTTGCGTCCAAATTTCGGCAAAAAACGACGCATGCGTCGCAAAACGCAGCGTTTTTGCGTGCGTTTTGATGCGTTTTTGTTTGCGTTGTGCGTTGCGTCGCCGACGCAGCGGCGCACAACGCAAATGTGAACGTAGCCTTAGAGCGGGGGAAGTGTGTGCGCTCCAGTGTGGGAACGCGTAGCAGCTGAAGCGCCTCTGTCTAGCGTTGTGAGCTGCGGGGACCTGCTACCTCGGGAGTCGTCATGGAAGGAAACATGCCAGCCGAGGAAGGGGATAAGGGAACCCCCGCTGCCCCCCTGGTCAAGCTAAGAAATCCGGCAAGGTCTCTGCAAAATCCAGCAGATGCCCTATATGTAACATGAAGCTTCCGGACACTCATGGCAAAACCTTGTGTGCAGATTGCACATCTAAGGCTATAAGGGACGAACAGTCTGCACTTTTGTCAGAAATGAGGTCCCTAATACGAGAAGTCCAAGCTTCGTTGTCCAGTATTGTGGAGAAGTCCAGCCCCATTCCCAGCCGCAAGAGAGCCAGACGGGAGCGACACCTAAGAGAGCCGGAGTTTAGTTCTGAGGACAAGTCTGACTCAGAAGACTTTTGTCTCAGAAGAAGAGGGGGAGCTCCCTCAGGGAGCCAGGACCACCAAAGGAAATACCTCTTCCAGGCGGAGGAGACGAATGATCTCGTGCAGGCTGTGCGAAGCACAATGCAGATAGAAGAGACATCTAAGCCACAATCCAGGCAGGACCTGATGTTCGGGGGACTTATGTCACTTTGGGGGACTTGTCACGTCGGCAGACAGTCTTCCCAGTTAGTGAGCATATTAAAGCCATGATACTGGAGGAGTGGAAGGAGGCAGAACGTCGGCTGGTTTTGTCTAAAGACTTCAAGGCTCGTCTACCATTCGAGCCGGAAGAAGTCAAACTATGGGAAGAGATACCCAAAATAGACGTTCCGGTGGCAAAGGTTGCCAAAAAGACAGCCATACCATTCGAGGACTCGTCAAATTTGCGCGATCCCGTGGACCGCAAAGCCGACATACTGCTAAAGAGGGCCTGGAAATTGTCCGCGGCGCTAATTAAGACTAACATAGCAGCTACCTCGGTAGCCCAGTCTATGTACCTATGGATGGGTCAATTGGAAGAGCATCTGTCCAATAAAACCCTGAGGTCCGATATTCTAAATTCTCTCCCTATAATGAGATCAGCCATGGCCTTTCTGTCCGATATGACAGCTGAATCGGTCAGATTTTCGGCTAGAAGTGGTTCATTATCCAACGAGGCTAGAAGGGTGGTCTGGCTAAGATCCTGGTCAGGTGATAATGCCTCTAAAACCAAACTATGTTCAATTCCCGTCTCAGGAGCAAGGGTGTTTGGTCCTTTCCTAGATACTATCCTAGAGTCGGCCTCTGATAAAAAGGGGTTTCCGGAGGACAAGCCTAAGAGGTCTTGGTCCTTTCGGAGAGGGTTTCCCTTCAGGAGACAGTCCGATTTCAGAGGGGGTAGATCCAATAGAGGATTTAATAGGGGTTCCCGTAGCCAGGGCAATAAGAACAGAAGTTTCTTCTTCAGCCCCTCCTCTAAATCTAAGACACAATGACGCCACTTTTATCGGGGGAAGGCTTCACCACTTTGCGGAGAATTGGGCCCGAATCACTCAAAATCAGTGGGTCCTTCGGACTGTCTCAGAAGGCTACAGTATCGAGCTTTACTCCCCTCCGCCCGACAGATACATCGTACCTACGGTGGTTATGCGAGACTCTCCCATGATGATAGACTTACAGGATATGCTTTCCTCAGAAGTCATAATTCCAGTTCCGCCACTAGAAGTAGGCCAGGGACACTACTCTTCCATATTTTTCCATAACAAAACCATCCGGCGACTCTCGCACAATAATAAATCTGAAACCTCTGAATGCCTGGGTCAGGTACAAGAGGTTCCGTATGGAGTCCATACGATCAGCAATCCTCCTCATAGATCGGGATGCAGTGATGTGCACTCTCGACCTGAAGAGTGCCTATTATCCGGTCCCTGTCCACCCCTCATCTCAGAGGCTTCTGAGGTTTGCAGTAGTTCTGCCGTCCGGGACCTGTCACTACCAGTTTCAATGCCTTCCGTTCGGACTTGCACCTCGTATATATATATATATATATATATATTTACAAAGCTGGTGTCAGAGATTGTCGCTTTCCTGAGAAACCAGGGATCATAATAGTCCCATATCTCGATGACTTTCTCCTGGTAGCAAGAACGCCAGAGATTCTGTCAGACCACAGGAACCGAACCGTATCTGTGATGGAACAATTAGGATGGGTCATAAACTGGCAGAAATCTGACCTGACTCCGGAACACAGGAAGATCTTCCTGGGAGTATGTCTGGACTCAAGAAACAGGATATCCCTACTACCCGAGACCAAGCTGGAGGCAATACAGATCCAAATCAGGCTCCTATTAGAACGCAGAGCATCAATAAGGATGGCCATGAGAGTACTAAGCCTAATGACGGCTTGCATACCGTGTGTCAGATGGGCACAGTTCCATTCAAGACCTCTGCAAAGATTAATCCTTTCTAGATGGGACCGTTGTCGGTCTTCTCTGGACAGTATTTTAAAGCTGACGTATCCAGTACGAAGGTCTTTCCTCTGGTGGACACAACCAGAGAAGCTAAGAATCAGAGTGTTATGGTCTACCGATCCCTACGTAGTAGTTACTACAGACGCCAGTGGCTGGGGAGCTCCTCTAAAAGGCAGGATCCAACAGGGGAGGTGGCCAGCAGATGTCATTCACAGCTCCTCCAACTTCAAAGAGCTGTATGCTGTTTGGGAGGCCTTGAGAAGGAACCGACACACTCTTGCAAATTGCCATGTCAGGATACTATCCGACAATGTAACAACGGTTTCTTTCCTGAAACATCAGGGAGGCTCAAGACACCATCCGCTTCAGGAGCTTGCGAGAAGAATATTTCGCTGAGCAGAAAATTCGGTCCTATATAGACCTATTTGCAGACAGGAGAAATTTGAAGGTCTCGATTCTTTTCTCTGAACCCTCGGGATCTCCCGGAAGGGATAGATGGTCTGAGCCAGGACTGGACGGAACCTCTTTCATATGCATTCCCACCTCTGGCACTGATCCCAGCTGTCCTCGGAAAGATCAAGGTGGATCGAGCTCGAGTTATATTGATTGTTCCATATTGGCCAAGAAGGAGCTGGTTCTCTCTCTTCTGGTAGAGCTTCCTCTCAGGGCAGATGTAATCCACCAGGGTCCAGTGTACCACCCGAACCCAGAGAATCTCCATCTCTCAGCATGGATCCTGAAGGGAACATCCTGAAGGCAAGAGGGCTGTCGGACCAAGTGGTAGCCACTATTAAATCCAGTAGGAAGCCAGTCACATCGGCAATTTATCTAAAGATCTGGAAGCATTTCTGTCTGGAGGGTGGCAGGTCTGAGGTTACGGCGGACACTCCCGACTTACCCAGAATTCTAGATTTTCTGCAGGCCGGGTTTGACAAAGGTCTTAAACCAAGCACCTTGAAAGTGCAGATCTCTGCACTTAGCTCTTTTTTTGACTATCCCCTAGCAGCTCTCCCGTGGATAGTTAGATTTATCAGAGCCACCCAGAGGTTGCGCCCCACCATTAGACAATTGTCGCCTTCCTGGGATATTAATTTGGTCCTCAGATTCCTTTGTAAAGATGATTACGCCTCGGCTGATAATATGCCCATTTTAGTCCTCACACGTAAAGCAGCATTCTTAGTAGCGATTACCACGGCTAAGAGGGTGGGGGAATTTCAAGCCCTGTGCGCTAGGGACCCGTACCTCCAGATTAGAGAGGATAGCTTAATCCTTAGACTGGATCCCTCATTTATCCCAAAGGTGGGAACGGTTAAAAATAGAAATCAGGAAATCGTGTTACCGTCCTTTTGTAATAACCCGGCTAATGCAAAAGAAAAAGCTCTCCATTCACTTGATGTCAGACAGGCAGTCTTGGACTACCTGGCAGCCACCAACTCGTGGTGCATTGACCCAAATTTGTTAATTCTGTTTGGAGGAAATAATAAAGGAAAGAAGGCCTCTAAGGCTTCAATCGCTCGTTGGATCACGTCCGTGATCTCTGAGGCCTACCAGTCAGAGGGGGTCCCACCTCCAAAGGGTCTCCATGCACATTCTACTCGAGGGATAGCTACTTCTTGGGCTGAGAGGGCTGGCGCCTCTCTAGAGCAAATTTATAAGGCTGCAACATGGGCTAGCGCCAACACCTTTTGTAAACCTTTTAAGCTTGATGTTTTGTCTGGTCAACATACTGCATTTGGGAGAAAGGTTCTCCAAGCGGTAATTCCACCCTGAGGAAGTGCTTTAGTACTCTGCAGGGTGCTGTCAGGAGGGATGTCCTGGAAAATGGGTATTAAACCTACCGTTAGTTATGTTTTCAGGAGTCCATCCTGACAGCACTGGTTGTTCCCTCCCTGGTGATATTTATATGCATGATGTAATATGACCCTGGCATATGATGTAATACATTCCTGGCATATGATGTAATATGTTCTATTTACCATTAAAGAAATTTTTTTCTGCATTTCTATGAGGCGGTTCTTGTTACAACACTGAGGATTGGGGGTGGGACATGACCTTTTGAACTCTCGTGTGTTTCCTGTCCCAGCAAGGGGGAGGAGGACGTCCTCCAGGGTGCTGTCAGGATGGACTCCTGGAAACATAATTAACGGTAGGTTTAATACCTATTTTCTCATCTTTCAGGATACATCGGGGGCAGAATGCTGTAAATAAGCCCCCAATGCCGGTGGCCGCAGCTCACCTTCGATATTTTTTTTTTTTTTTGGGCTACAGGTTCCCTTTAAGCCCTAAGGTTAGTAATGGAGTGGCGACTATAAGACCCCCATCCTATAGTTGGTACATGTAAATACACAGCCAGAATAAAGTCCTTTTAAAGGAAATAAAACACACACACACTTTTACCATTTTATTATTCAGGTAATCCACGCAACACCTTCGAACTCCTGTAATAAAAATAATAAACCAACACAAATCCTCCCTGGTCTGGCACAGTCCAATATAATGAGTGTCCCACTCAGTAATCCTTATCTGGGGGAGATAAAGTTTACTACAGGGAGTGCTGCTAATGTAGATTGTGAGCCCTCGTGGGCAGGGTCCTCTCCTATAGACTGAGCCCTCGCGGGCAGGGTCCTCTCTCCTCCTGTAGACTGTGAGCCCTCGTGGGCAGGGTCCTCTCCTCCTGTAGACTGTGAGCCCTCGGGGGCAGGGTTCTCTCCTCCTGTAGATTGTGAGCCCTCGGGGGCAGGGTTCTCTCTCCTCCTGTAGATTGTGAGCCCTCGGGGGCAGGGTCCTCTCCTCCTGTAGACTGTGAGCCCTCGCGGGCAGGGTCCTCTCTCCTCCTGTAGACTGTGAGCCCTCGTGGGCAGGGTCCTCTCCTCCTGTAGACTGAGCCCTCGCGGGCAGGGTCCTCTCCTCCTGTAGACTGTGAGCCCTCGCGGGCAGGGTCCTCTCTCCTCCTGTAGACTGTGAGCCCTCGTGGGCAGGGTCCTCTCTCCTCCTGTAGACTGTGAGCCCTCGCGGGCAGGGTCCTCTCTCCTCCTGTAGACGGTGAGCCCTCGGGGGCAGGGTCCTCTCTCCTCCTGTAGACGGTGAGCCCTCGGGGGCAGGGTCCTCTCTCCTCCTGTAGACTGTGAGCCCTCGTGGGCAGGGTCCTCTCTCCTCCTGTAGACTGTGAGCCCTCGGGGGGCAGGGTCCTCTCTCCTCCTGTAGACTGTGAGCCCTCGGGGGGCAGGGTCCTCTCTCCTCCTGTAGACTGTGAGCCCTCGGGGGCAGGGTCCTCTCTCCTCCTGTAGACTGTGAGCCCTCGGGGGGCAGGGTCCTCTCTCCTCCTGTAGACTGTGAGCCCTCGGGGGCAGGGTCCTCTCTCCTCCTGTAGACTGTGAGCCCTCGGGGGCAGGGTCCTCTCTCCTCCTGTAGACTGTGAGCCCTCGTGGGCAGGGTCCTCTCTCCTCCTGTAGACTGTGAGCCCTCGGGGGGCAGGGTCCTCTCTCCTCCTGTAGACTGTGAGCCCTCGGGGGGCAGGGTCCTCTCTCCTCCTGTAGACTGTGAGCCCTCGGAGGCAGGGTCCTCTCTCCTCCTGTAGACTGTGAGCCCTCGGGGGGCAGGGTCCTCTCTCCTCCTGTAGACTGTGAGCCCTCGGGGGCAGGGTCCTCTCTCCTCCTGTAGACTGTGAGCCCTCGGGGGCAGGGTCCTCTCTCCTCCTGTAGATTGTGAGCCCTCGGGGGCAGGGTCCTCTCTCCTCCTGTAGACTGTGAGCCCTCGGGGGCAGGGTCCTCTCTCCTCCTGTAGACTGTGAGCCCTCGGGGGCAGGGTCCTCTCTCCTCCTGTAGATTGTGAGCCCTCGGGGGGCAGGGTCCTCTCCTCCTGTAGATTGTGAGCCCTCGGGGGCAGGGTCCTCTCTCCTCCTGTACCAGTTGTGACTTGTATTGTTCAAGATTATTGTACCTGTTATTATGTACACCCCTTCTCACATGTAAAGCGCCATGGAATAAATGGCGCTATAATAATGCCACCGCTCCTGGCTGTAACCTCCTGGGGAATGAATGAGACGCAGTGATGTCACCGAGCCTGCGCTCCCTCACAGCCTGATCTAGAGTAACCTCTGCACCGTGGGAAAATACCATGAAAGAGGTTACCGCAGGTAATGTATCTATGTATTCTATCTACAGGAAATTTGTTTTTTTCCCCTCTGGGGCAGTCAATTTTCTTGGCATGCACAAAGAGTAAAAAAAACACATGAAAAAGACAAACGCACCTAAACTTGCGTTTTTTTTTTTTTTTTTAATTATTTTTATTAGGGGATTTTTACACTATAGGGGATAATGGGTCAGGAAAGTAATGAAGGGAAAGGAAGAAGATCCGGTTTTGCTGCAGGAAAAAAAAAGCCGCAAAAATGCCCAGTGTGAACTTAGCCTTTGTCTTTGTTCTGCCATGGAAGCCACGTCACGTGTGGAGACGGAGCAGGAGCGAAGAAGGTTCCTGTGGATACGAGATCTCCATCCATCCAACAGCAACCTGCACCCCGCTATTACCTGCACCCCGCTATTACCTGCACCCCGCTATTACCTGCACCCCGCTATTACCTGCACCCCGCTGTTACCTGCACCCCGCTATTACCTGCACCCCGCTATTACCTGCACCCCGCTGTTACCTGCACCCCGCTGTTACCTGCACCCCGCTATTACCTGCACCCCGCTGTTGTCTGCACCCCGCTGTTGTCTGCACCCCGCTGTTGTCTGCACCCCGCTATTATCTATTACTCTGTATAGATTTGTAGTTTCTAGTGCGCCGTTCGGCAATTAAAATATCAATTAAGTTTGGGCCCAATTTTCTGTCCAGTTAAAAAAAAATTCTGTCAGGCTGCCGTCACACTGTCAGTATTTGGTCAGTATTTTACATCAGTATTTGTAGCCAAAACCAGGAGTGGGTGATAAATACAGAAGTGGTGCAGATGGTTCTATTATAGTTTTCCTCTATTTGTTCCACTCCTGGTTTTGGCTACAAATACTGATGTAAAATACTGACCAAATACTGATAGTGTGACGGCAGCTTTAACCTGTTAAATTTCAATTAATTTTCAGTCCAATTAAAGTAATTGGACAGATTCAATAATTTTAAATAAAATGTTCATTTCTAGTACTTGGTTGAAAACCCTTTGTTGACAATGACTGCCTGAAGTCTTGACCTCATGGACATCACCAGACGCTGTGTTTCCTCCTTTTTGATGCTCGGCCTTCACTGCGGTGGTTTTCAGTTGCTGTTTGTTTGTGGCCTTTCTGTCTGAAGTTTAGTCTTTAATAAGTGAAATGCTGCTCAATTGGGTTGAGATCAGGTGACTGACTTGGCCATTCTAGAATATTCCACTTCTTTGCTTTAATAGACTCCTGGGTTGCTTTGGCTTTATGTTTTGGGTCATTGTCCATCTGTAGTATGAAACGACGACCAATCAGTTTGGCTGCATTTGGCTGGATCTGAGCACACAGTATGGCGGCTCTGAAGACCTCAGAATTCATTCGGCTGCTTCTGTCCTGTGTCCCATCATCAATAAACACTAGTGACCCAGTGCCACTGGCAGCCATGCATGCCCGCGCCATCACACTGCCTCCGCCGGGTTTATGCATGCCCAAGCCATCACACTGCCTCCGCCGGGTTTATGCATGCCCGCGCCATCACACTGTCTCCGCCGGGTTTATGCATGCCCGCGCCATCACACTGCCTCCGCCGGGTTTATGCATGCCCGCGCCATCACACTGCCTCCGCCGGGTTTATGCATGCCCGCACCATCACACTGCCTCCGCCGGGTTTATGCATGCCCGCGCCATCACACTGCCTCCGCCGGGTTAATGCATGCCCACGCCATCACACTGCCTCCGCCGGGTTTATGCATGCCCGCGCCATCACACTGTCTCCGCCGGGTTTATGCATGCCCGCGCCATCACACTGCCTCCGCCGGGTTTATGCATGCCCGCGCCATCACACTGCCTCCGCCGGGTTTATGCATGCCCGCGCCATCACACTGCCTCCGCCGGGTTTATGCATGCCCAAGCCATCACACTGCCTCCGCCGGGTTTATGCATGCCCGCGCCATCACACTGCCTCCGCCGGGTTTATGCATGCCCGTGCCATCACACTGCCTCCGCCGGGTTTATGCATGCCCAAGCCATCACACTGCCTCCGCCGGGTTTATGCATGCCCGCGCCATCACACTGCCTCCGCCGGGTTTATGCATGCCCGCGCCATCACACTGCCTCCGCCGGGTGTTACAGATGATGTGATATGCTTTGGATCATGAGCTGTACCGCACCTTCACCATACTTTTCTCTTTCCATCATTCTGGTAGAGGTTGATCTTGGTTCCATCTCTCCATAGAATGTTCTTCCAGAACTGTGCGGCTTTTTTAGATGTTTTTTAGCCTTTTTCATTCTTGATGCTTATGAGTGGCTGCACCGTGCAGTGAACCCTCTGTAGTTACTTTCATGCAGTCTTCTCTTTATGGTAGATTTGGATATTGATGCGCCGACCTCCTGGAGAGTGTTGGTCACTTGGTCGGCTGTTGTGAAGGGGTTTCTCTTCACCATGGAGATTATTCTGCGATCATCCACCACTGTTGTCTTCCGTGGGCGCCCAGGTCTTTTTGCATTGATGAGTTCTCCACCTCAAATCAACTCCAGGCCTTTTATCTGTTTAATTGAGAATGACATAACGAAGGGATTGCCCACACCTGTCCATGAAATAGCCTTGGAGTCAATTGTCCAATTACTTTTGGTCCCTTTAAAAACAGGGTGGCACATGTTAAGGAGCTGAAACTCCTAAACCCTTCATCCAATTTTAATGTGGATACCCTCAAATGAAAGCTGAAAGTCTGAACTTCAACTGCATCTGAATTGTTTTGTTTAAAATTCATTGTGGTAATGTCTATAACCAAAATTAGAAAAATGTTGTCTATATATATATATATATATATATATATATATATATATATATATATATATATATATAATCTATCTGTATATAGCACGGCCCACGCAGTATATAGCACGGCCCACGCAGTATATAGCACGGCCCACGCAGTATATAGCACGGCCCACGCAGTATATAGCACGGCCCACGCAGTACATAGCACGGCCCACGCAGTATATACCAATGTGGGCACCAAATACCTGTGAAAAAAAGAATTAAACTAAAAAATAGTTATATACTCCCCTTCCGGCAGCCCCCGGATCCAGGCCAGGCGTTTAGCGATGCTCCTCGCGACGCTCCGGTCCCAAGAATGCATTGCGGCAATAACACGTGATGATGTAGCGGTCTCGTAGACCGCTATGTCATCTCCGGTCACTGCCGCAATGCATTCTTGGGACCGGAGCGTCGCGAGGAGCGGGAAAGGTGCCAGAAGGTGAGAATGTAATGTGTTTTTTTTTTTTTTTTTTTTGTCTTTTTAAATTATTTTTAACAGATCTTTTTACTATTGATGTTATATAGGCCGCATTAATAGTAAAAAGTTGATCACACAGGGTTAGTAGCAGTGTTAACGGACTGCTAAACCGCAATGGGGGCACTGACTGGAGGGGAGTAGGGAAGGGCAAATTCGCGGCCAGACTGCCGGGATTTCCGTGACAGACAAACAGACGGAAGTGACCCGTAGATGAATCAAAATATATATTTACTACCCTCACTGCAGATTGCCCCAATAACCAGTCCTGACAGGGCTTCCTCTCCGGTGACTACTTATCCTAGCTGTAGTTCCCTGACTGACCTGAGGGTAAGGGGGTGCCAGAGAGTTGTGACTGTAAGCTCCATCACGGATTGGTGATGACGGGGGGGATTTATGTATCTCCCTGGCCCTCTCTCGCCTGTGTTTTCCTTACAATGACCTATTTATTCACCTGACCTTGAGTCACACCATGTACATGTCAGGCAGGTCTTACAGATACTCAGAGATAATATCTTTTACTGTCTGTGTCTTCAAAACAATTTGTTGTCAGAAATTTAATATGCAAATTGCCTCTTCAGGGCAGGGCTCGGGGCCCTGGTTTGTTGGTGAGGCGGGGGGCCCTGGTTTGTTGGTGTCTGTGAAGGAAACACAGTTCCTCCCACGTCACCAATCCATGACGTAACTACACAGGCACAGCTCTCCGGCGCCCCCTTTGTCTCTCAGGTCAAAAAGGGAACTGCACCTAGAGCAAATGACCGCCGGTGAGACTGCCCTGTTACCCACGCTGGGTAGTCTAAGATTCGCAATCAAGAGTAAAAGGATCAGCCCAAAATTAATTTATGACTTAATTGCCTTAAAGGTGCACTAGGTAATTACAAAAAATATACAGTAAAAATATATTAAGAGTTAGTCAGAGTAAAATATAGCAATCATAATACAAGGCTTAGAGGTATAAAGCTGGAGGTCAATTTACCAGGTTGAAGGACGCTTGTGGGGGGGGGGGGCACTCAGCGTTCTGCAGGTCCAAGACTTAGTTGCCGGGCAGCCCCCAGAAAGCGTGTGCTTTCTCCCCTCTGGCTGGCTGGCGGGCTCCCTTAGTTCCTTAGTCATCTTCCTCTGATCTGCCCCACTCTCCAAGGGTCCCAGCTCTTAACCCTGCTGTGTCCCTCCCCCCTGTACCTGGGCGGGCTAAGAATCTCCACCCCTCAGCTTCCCTGCAAGATCTGTATCCAATATCTAAAATGGGATAACTTCTCTCAGGATGATCGGATCAGCACACGGGCGGTACCAGCGCACAAGGTTTGTTCTTCCGGTCGCACAGGGACCAAACCCGGACCCATTCGGTCGGTGGGAGGCTGAGCTCCATATCTCAGGTTCCAGAACTCCCACGGGCCCGGGAGTTGCACTGTTAGATGCACAATTTCTTTAGGGCGAGGGAGATATTTTTTATGAGCCTGTACCTCGAACGATGCGTCCATAATTCATGATTCCATGTTGGAGACGGTTCGACTGGAAAGCCACAATAGACGTGTATCCTGTGGCCACTCGACATGCGTGCTTTAATTGAGCCCCCAGGCACCTCCTTGTCCCCTGCTGGTGTGGCTTCCTCATTGAGCTTTGAAGTACCTTCTGCCTGCTACACTGAACTTAATTCCATTACCATGCTAAAAGGAACTTTATTCATGAGAAAAGGTGGGGGCCAGGAGTGCTAATCTCTGCAGACCTGTGACCAGGAGACATAATGGAGTCACGGCAATCTCTGTTAGTATGCCCGTATGCAAGATGGCGGCTGCTCCCTCCTCACAGTGTCACTGTGATCTTTCTCACTCACGGCTTTGAACACTTCTGGATGTAAGCGTTGTCAGTTTTTTTAGACTGGAAGCTCTCATAGGAGCATTGTTATCGCGACCCTAGTGTGCGCTGATATGGGGCGGGCGACCCTAGTGTGCGCTGATATGGGGCGGGCGACCCTAGTGTGCGCTGATACGGGGCGGGCGACCCTAGTGTGCGCTGGTACGGGGCGGACAACCCTAGTGTGCGCTGGTACGGGGCGGGCAACCCTAGTGTGCGCTGGTACGGGGCGGGCGACCCTAGTGTGCGCTTATACGGGGCGCGCGACCCTAGTGTGCGCTGATACGAGGCGGGCGACCCTAGTGTGCGCTGGTACAGGGCGGGCGACCCTAGTGTGCGCTGATACGGGGCGGGCGACCCTAGTGTGCGCTGGTACGGGGCGGGCGACCCTAGTGTGCGCTTATACGGGGCGCGCGACCCTAGTGTGCGCTGATACGGGGTGCGTGGCCTTTGTTTTCCACTCTCATACACTGGCACAATATTTTGTATCTTGCGTCAATGTGAAATGCTCAGATACCGCTGACTTCTTAGGATGCTTCTTCTGTAATATGAATTCACTCTCAAAATAATTTTGTCCTGTAAAAAATAAGTTGTATTGTAATTCCTGCAAGAATTGGGAATCGTGTAATTTTGGATAGAAATAAAACAAACTTTGCAAAAAATCAATAGTACAGGTGATGACATACACTGGACTATAGCTTTATGCAGTTTATTGAAAGTTTGGATAGGTTTATGAAGTACTTGCCTAAGGGTATGTGCACACGTCAGGATTTTCTAGCAGAAAAAAACCGACAAAAACCGGACATTGCTGCCAGAAATCAGCATGCGTTTTTTTCGCGTTTTTTTTTTTGTGCGTTTTTTCCCAAATGCATAGAATAGCGGGAAAAACACAGAAAATCCGCAAAATTAATGAACATGCTGCTTTTTTTTTACCGCAATGCCTTTTTTTTGCGGAAAAAACCGCATCATGTTCACAAAATTGCAGAATGCATTCTAAATGATAGGATGCATATGTCTGCAGTTTGTAATGCGTTTTTATCGCGAAAAAACGCAAAAAAACCTGAACGTGTGCTCATACCGTACCCTAAATCCTGTTCACACTAGCAGTTCTTGAGAGGAGTGCAGGGCTGCAGGCATTCCTTATCAGTGGCTTATTGTTCTGATCTGTAGAGGAGATTCACTACTGAGCATGGACATAAAGTGCAGCACAGATTCATCTCGACCAAAAGCAGAGATCCTGAGATCAGGAAAAGAACAGACCTTTATAGGAGATTTCACAGCTTCCCCAAATTATTAGGAAAACATTCTCCTTGGTCAGGCCTCATCTGGATACTGTGTCCAGTTCTGGGCTCCACATTGTAAAAAATATATATTGAAAAACTGGAGCAAGTTCAGAGAAGGACGACCAGGATGGTGAGCAGACTGCCAACTATGTCCTACGAGGAACGGCTAAAGGATCTGGGAATGTTTAGCTTGTAAAAAAACAAAGCTAAGAGGAGACTTAATAGCGCTCTACAAATATCTGAAGGGCTGTCACAGTGTAGAAGGATCTTCATTATCATTTGCACACGAGAAACAATGGAACAAAACTGAAAGGGAGAAGATACAGATTAGATAATAGAAAAAACTTTTTGACAGGTGATCAATGAGTGGAACTGGCGGCCACGAGAGGTGGTGAGTTCTCCTTCAATGGAGGCTGGACACATCTGTGTGAGATGGTTTAGTGAATCCTGCATTGTGCAAAGGGTTGGACACGAGGACCCTGGAGGTCACTTCCAACTCTAACATTCTAGGATTCTATGCATTTAAATATTGTACCCAATGTATTATATATTGCCGGAG
The DNA here is from genome assembly GCF_032444005.1 of Ranitomeya imitator. Taxonomy (NCBI): domain Eukaryota; kingdom Metazoa; phylum Chordata; class Amphibia; order Anura; family Dendrobatidae; genus Ranitomeya; species Ranitomeya imitator. The sequence continues at coordinate 865,735 of NC_091287.1, read as the reverse complement.
TCAGTGCATGTTATACCAGCTCCACATCCCTGGTGCTTGCCGCCCTTAGCTCACGCCTTGCTTGCTCTCGCCTCTTCCTGACCTTTCTTTTCTCTTGGCAGCTGAGTGTGAGAAGCTCCTGGAGCTGTATGAGCGTCTGGAGGAGCTGGATGCCGCCAAAGCTGAAGTGCGGGCGTCTCGGATCCTACACGGACTCGGTTTCACCCCGGCCATGCAGCGCAAGAAGCTGAAAGATTTCAGTGGAGGTTGGAGGATGCGCGTGGCCCTTGCCAGGTAAGGCCACAGCGGGGGGAGGAGGAGGCTGCCTGGGCCGTCACACTTGACCTATGCTGACGCTGCTCTCCCCTCCGCAGAGCCCTTTTCATCCGCCCCTTTATGTTACTCCTGGATGAGCCAACCAATCACCTGGACCTGGAGGCGTGTGTGTGGCTGGAGGAGGAGCTAAAGTCGTGAGTAGCTGCCTCCCGTGGGGGCTGACAGAGGGGGCCACGTCCAACACTGGTTACAGACCAGATGGATTCTTGGGTGCGGTGATGGACAGTCATGATGGGAGGTGCCAGGTGGGATTGGCGGCTGCGGCCTCTGGTGGGATTAGGCGGCCTACGGTGTTATTGCGTGGCCGCGGCCTTCGGCGTTATTGGGCGGCCGCGGCCTCAGGTGTTATTGGGCGGCCTCTGGTGGGATTGGGCGGCCTCTGGTGGGATTGGGCGGCCTACGGTGTTATTGCGTGGCCGCGGTCTTTGGCATTATTGGGCGGCTGCGGCCTCTGGTGGGATTGGGCGGCCTCTGGTGGGATTGGGCGGCCTCTGGTGGGATTAGGCAGCCTACGGTGTTATTGCGTGGCCGCGGCCTTTGGCGTTATTGGGCGGCTGCGGCCTCTGGTGGGATTGGGCGGCCTCTGGTGGGATTGGGCGGCCTCTGGTGGGATTGGGTGGCCTCTGATGGGATTGGGTGGCCTCTGGTGGGATTGGGCGGCCTCTGGTGGGATTGGGCGGCCGTGGCCTCTGGTGGGATTGGGCGGCCTCTGGTGGGATTGGGCGGCCTCTGGTGGGATTGGGCGGCCTCTGGTGGGATTGGGCGGCCTCTGGTGGGATTGGGCGGCCTACGGTGTTATTGCGTGGCCGCGGTCTTTGGCGTTATTGGGCGGCTGCGGCCTCTGGTGGGATTGGGCGGCCTCTGGTGGGATTGGGCGGCCTCTGGTGGGATTGGGCGGCCTCTGGTGGGATTGGGCGGCCTCTGGTGGGATTGGGCGGCCTCTGGTGGGATTAGGCAGCCTACGGTGTTATTGCGTGGCCGCGGCCTTTGGCGTTATTGGGCGGCTGCGGCCTCTGGTGGGATTGGGCGGCCTCTGGTGGGATTGGGTGGCCTCTGGTGGGATTGGGTGGCCTCTGGTGGGATTGGGCGGCCTCTGGTGGGATTGGGCGGCCGTGGCCTCTGGTGGGATTGGGCGGCCTCTGGTGGGATTGGGCGGCCGTGGCCTCTGGTGGGATTGGGCGGCCTCTGGTGGGATTGGGCGGCCTCTGGTGGGATTGGGCGGCCTCTGGTGGGATTGGGCGGCCTACGGTGTTATTGCGTGGCCGCGGTCTTTGGCATTATTGGGCGGCTGCGGCCTCTGGTGGGATTGGGCGGCCTCTGGTGGGATTGGGCGGCCTCTGGTGGGATTGGGCGGCCTCTGGTGGGATTAGGCAGCCTACGGTGTTATTGCGTGGCCGCGGCCTTTGGCGTTATTGGGCGGCTGCGGCCTCCGGTGGGATTGGGCGGCCTCTGGTGGGATTGGGCGGCCGTGGCCTCTGGTGGGATTGGGCGGCCTCTGGTGGGATTGGGTGGCCTCTGGTGGGATTGGGTGGCCTCTGGTGGGATTGGGTGGCCTCTGGTGGGATTGGGCGGCCTCTGGTGGGATTGGGCGGCCTCTGGTGGGATTGGGTGGCCTCTGGTGGGATTGGGCGGCCTCTGGTGGGATTGGGCGGCCTCTGGTGGGATTGGGCGGCTGTGGCCTCTGGTGGGATTGGGCGGCCGTGACCGCCTTTCAACAGCTTCTTATCGGTCTGTTCTCTTCCAGTTTCCGTAGAATCCTTGTCCTTGTGTCGCACTCGCAGGATTTCTTGAACGGGGTCTGTACAAACATCATCCATCTGCACAACCGTAAGCTGAAATACTACACGGTGAGTAAGCTCTGTGGTCTGCACTTTGTGCTCTGCAGTCTTGTGCTCTGACCCTCTGCGCTATGTGGTCTGTCACTCTGCTCGGCGCTTTGTGCTCTGGCTCTGCGCTTTCTGCTCTGCGATCTGGTGCTCTGACCCTCTATGCTCTGCGGTCTGGCGCTCTGGCTCTGCGCTTTCTGCTCTGCGATCTGGTGCTTTGACCCTCTACGCTCTGCGGTCTGGCTCTGCGCTTTCTGCTCTGCGGTCTGGTGCTCTGCTGTCTGCCGCTCTGGCTCTGACCCTCTACGCTCTGCGGTCTGGCTCTGCGCTTTCTGCTCTGCGGTCTGGTGCTCTGCTGTCTGCCGCTCTGGCTCTGACCCTCTACGCACTGCGGTCTGGCGCTCTGGCTCTGACCCTCTACGCTCTGCGGTCTGGCTCTGACCCTCTGCGGTCTGGCGCTCTGCGGTCTGGTGCACTGGCTCTGACCCTCTACGCTCTGCGGTCTGGCGCTCTGGCTCTGACCCTCTGCGGTCTGGCGCTCTGCGGTCTGGCGCACTGGCTCTGACCCTCTACGCTCTGCGGTCTGGCGCTCTGGCTCTGACCCTCTACGCTCTGCGGTCTGGCACTCTGGCTCTGACCCTCTACGCTCTGCGGTCTGGCACTCTGGCTCTGACCCTCTACGCTCTGACCCTCTACGCTCTGCGGTCTGGCACTCTGGCTGACCCTCTACGCTCTGCGGTCTGGCGCTCTGGCTCTGACCCTCTACGCTCTGCGGTCTGGCGCTCTGGCTCTGACCCTCTACGCTCTGCGGTCTGGCACTCTGGTTCTGACCCTCTATGCTCTGCGGTCTGGCGCTCTGGCTCTGACCCTCTACGCTCTGCGGTCTGGCGCCTGGTACCACCGCTCTCGTGTCTTTCTGTGCAGGGGAATTACGATCAGTATGTGAAGACGCGGCTGGAGCTGGAGGAGAATCAGATGAAGAGGTTCAACTGGGAGCAGGATCAGATCGCGCACATGAAAGTGAGCGCTCAAGTGGAGCCTTGCGTGGGGCGGTGGGTGTTCCTGTGCTTGGGTGGGGGGGGGGGGGCACAGCGGGTGTACCCGTGCTCGGGGGGGGGGGGGGGGGAGCGGTGGGTGGACCTGTGCTCGGAGGATGAGGGGGCTGTGCTCGGGGGGGGGGGGGGGCGGTGGGTGGTCCTGTGCTCTGAGGATGAGGGGGCCTGTGCTCAGGGGGGAGGTGAGTGGACCTGTGCTAGGGAGGGGGCGCGGTGGGTGGACCTGTGCTCGGAGGATGAGGGGGCCTGTGCTCGGGGGGCGGTGGGTGGTCCTGTGCTCTGAGGATGAGGGGGCCTGTGCTCGGGGGGGGGGGGGGGGGGCGGTGGGTGGTCCTGTGCTCGGAGGTAGGAGGACCTGTATGTGGGCGGCTGTGTGCAGAGGAGGCCATGTGAGATCAGACCTGTGACACTGGATGCTTCGTCTTTCCCCCGTGCAGAATTATATCGCTCGCTTCGGACACGGCAGCGCTAAGTTGGCTCGTCAGGCACAGAGCAAAGAGAAGACGCTGCAGAAGATGATGTCGTCAGGACTGACGGAGCGAGTGGTCACTGACAAGGTGTGTGTGTGGGGGGGGGGAGATGATGATGGGGGTGGGGGGGGAGATGATGATGGGGGTGGGGGGGGGAGATGATGATGGGGGAGGGGGGGTGCCACTTCTTGTTTCTGCCTCGTGCTCAGTCAGCGTCCATGGTGGGCTCTCCACGGCGCGGACCTCGCACGTGTCTCCACAGCGCACTCACCGCATGCGTCTCCACAACGCACTCACCGCACGTGTCTCCACAGCGCACTCACCGCACGTGTCTCCACGGCGCACTCACCGCACGTGTCTCCACGGCGCACTCACCGCAGGCGTCTCCACAGCGCACTCACCGCAGGCGTCTCCACAGCGCACTCACCGCACGCGTCTCCACAGCGCGCTCACCGCACGCGTCTCCACAGCGCGCTCACCGCACGCGTCTCCACTGGTTCTCTGTATTTCAGACGCTGTCGTTCTATTTCCCGTCCTGTGGAAAGATCCCGCCCCCAGTGATCATGGTGCAGAACGTCAGCTTCCGATACACAGTGGATGGGGTAAGCACCAGACCTGACACCTGAGCGGCACCAAGAGGCGCCATGTGTAACCCCCGTCTCTCCACCATTCAGCCGCTCATCTACAAGAACCTGGAGTTTGGAATAGACCTGGACACCCGAGTGGCCCTTGTGGGGCCGAATGGAGCTGGAAAATCCACCTTACTAAAGCTGCTGACGGGGGAGGTGAGGCACAAATCCTCCCTGCGTCTGCCCCTAACCTGTGCTCGCCCTCCGCCTCTCCTCTGCCACCTCGCCCTCCGCCTCTCCTCTGCCGCCTCATTGCCCGTCCCCCTCTCTGCCACCTCGCCCTCCGCCTCTCCTCTGCCACCTCGCCCTCCGCCTCTCCCCTGCCGCCTCATTGCCTGTCCCCCTCTCCTCTGCCCCCTGCCTCATTGCCCGTCCCCCTCTCCTCTGCCCCCCCCGCCTCATTGCCCGCCCCCCCTGCCTCATTGCCCGTCCCCCTCTCCTCTACCCCACCTCATTGCCCGTCCCCCTCTCCTCTGCCCCCGCCTCATTGCCCGTCCCCCTCTCCTCCGCCCCCCCGCCTCATTGCCCGTCCCCCTCTCCTCTGCCCCGCCTCATTGCCCGTCCCCCTCTCCTCCGCCCCCCTCTCCTCTGCCCCCCCCCGCCTCATTGCCCGTCCCCCTCTCCTCTGCCCCCTCTCCTCTGCCCCCCCCCCGCCTCATTGCCTGTCCCTCTCCTCTGCCTCCCCGCCTCATTGCCCGTCCCCCTCTCCTCTGCTGCCTCATTGCCCGTCCCCCTCTCCTCTGCCTCATTGCCCGTCCCTGTTATGTTTGCTAATGACAGGTGTTATGAAGGCAATCCAGAAACACAGTGTGCATAGCGATCAGAGCGCACACAGTGATCTGACAAATACCCAAAAATACAAGAACGAGCTCTGAGACGTGGAAACTCTGTAGACTGCACACCTGATCCTATCCTAAACACAACTAAAAGCGGCTGTGGATTGCGCCTAACAACTACCTAGGCAACTCGGCACAGCCTAAGAAACTAGCTAGCCTGAAGATAGAAAAATAGGCCTGACTTGCCCCAGAGAAATTCCCCAAAGGAAAAGGCAGCCCCCCACATATAATGACTGTGAGTAAGATGAAAAGACAAAACGTAGGGATGAAATAGATTCAGCAAAGTGGGGCCCGATATTCTAGGACAGAGCGAGGACAGTAAAGCGAACTTTGCAGTCTACAAAAAACCCTAAAGCAAAACCACGCAAAGGGGGCAAAAAAAACCCACCGTGCCGAACTAACGGCACGGCGGTACACCCTTTGCGTCTCAGAGCTTCCAGCAAAACAAAAGACAAGCTGGACAGAAAAAAAGCAACAAAAAAGCAAAAAGCACTTGGCTATACAGAGCAGCAGGTCACAGGAACAATCAGGAGAAGCACAGATCCAACACTGAAACATTGACAAGGAGCAAGGATAGCAGCAGTTAACGAGCTCACCAGAACACCTGAGGGAGGAAGCTCAGAAGCTGCAGTACCACTTGTGACCACAGGAGTGAATTCAGCCACAGAATTCACAACAGTACCCCCCCTTGAGGAGGGGTCACCGAACCCTCACCAGAGCCCCCAGGCCGACCAGGATGAGCCGCATGAAAGGCACGAACAAGATCGGAAGCATGAACATCAGAGGCAAAAACCCAGGAATTATCTTCCTGAGCATAACCCTTCCATTTAACCAGATACTGGAGTTTCCGTCTAGAAACACGAGAATCCAAAATCTTCTCCACAATATACTCCAATTCCCCCTCCACCAAAACCGGGGCAGGAGGCTCAACAGATGGAACCATAGGTGCCACGTATCTCCGCAACAACGACCTATGGAATACATTATGTATGGAAAAGGAGTCTGGGAGGGTCAAACGAAAAGACACAGGATTGAGAACCTCAGAAATCCTATACGGACCAATAAAACGAGGTTTAAATTTAGGAGAGGAAACCTTCATAGGAATATGACGAGAAGATAACTAAACCAGATCCCCAACACGAAGTCGGGGACCCACACGGCGTCTGCGATTAGCGAAAAGTTGAGCTTTCTCCTGGGACAAGATCAAATTGTCCACTACCTGAGTCCAGATCTGCTGCAACCTATCCACCACAGAATCCACACCAGGACAGTCCGAAGACTCAACCTGTCCTGAAGAGAAACGAGGATTGAACCCAGAATTGCAAAAAAATGGAGAAACCAAGGTAGCCGAGCTGGCCCGATTATTAAGGGCGAACTCAGCCAACGGCAAAAAGGACACCCAATCATCCTGGTCTGCAGAAACAAAACATCTCAGATATGTTTCCAAGGTCTGATTGGTTCGTTCGGTCTGGCCATTAGTCTGAGGATGGAAAGCCGAGGAAAAGGATAGGTCAATGCCCATCCTACCACAAAAGGCTCGCCAAAACCTTGAAACAAACTGGGAACCTCTGTCAGAAACAATATTCTCAGGAATGCCATGCAACCGAACCACATGCTGAAAGAACAAAGGTACCAAATCAGAGGAGGAAGGCAATTTAGCCAAGGGCACCAGATGGACCATTTTAGAAAAGCGATCACAGACCACCCAAATGACTGACATCTTTTGAGAAACGGGAAGGTCAGAAATGAAATCCATCGAAATATGTGTCCAAGGCCTCTTTGGGACCGGCAAGGGCAAAAGCAACCCACTGGCACGAGAACAGCAGGGCTTAGCCCTAGCACAAATCCCACAGGACTGCACAAAAGTACGTACATCCCGTGACAGAGATGGCCACCAGAAGGATCTAGCCACTAACTCTCTGGTACCAAAGATTCCAGGATGACCAGCCAACACCGAACAATGAAGTTCAGAGATAAGTTTATTAGTCCACCTATCAGGGACGAACAGTTTCTCTGCTGGACAACGATCAGGTTTATTCGCCTGAAATTTTTGCAGCACCCGCCGCAAATCAGGGGAGATGGCAGACACAATGACTCCTTCCTTGAGGATACCCGCTGGCTCAGATAAACCCGGAGAGTCGGGCACAAAACTCCTAGACAGAGCATCCGCCTTCACATTTTTAGAGCCCGGAAGGTACGAAATCATAAAGTCGAAGCGGGCAAAAAATAACGACCAACGGGCCTGTCTAGGATTCAAGCGCTTGGCAGACTCGAGATAAGTCAAGTTCTTATGATCAGTCAATACCACCACGCGATGCTTAGCTCCTTCAAGCCAATGACGCCACTCCTCGAATGCCCACTTCATGGCCAGCAACTCTCGATTGCCCACATCATAATTACGCTCAGCGGGCGAAAACTTCCTGGAAAAGAAAGCACATGGTTTCATCACTGAGCAATCAGAACCTCTCTGTGACAAAACCGCCCCTGCTCCAATCTCAGAAGCATCAACCTCGACCTGGAACGGAAGAGAAACATCTGGCTGACACAACACAGGGGCAGAACAAAAACGACGCTTCAACTCCTGAAAAGCTTCCACAGCAGCAGAAGACCAATTAACCAAATCAGCACCCTTCTTGGTCAAATCGGTCAATGGTTTGGCAATGCTAGAAAAATTACAGATGAAGCGACGATAAAAACTAGCAAAGCCCAGGAACTTTTGCAGACTTTTCAGAGATGTCGGCTGAATCCAATCCTGGATGGCTTGGACCTTAACTGGATCCATCTCGATAGTAGAAGGGGTAAAGATGAACCCCAAAAATGAAACTTTCTGCACACCGAAGAGACACTTTGATCCCTTCACAAACAAAGAGTTAGCACGCAGGACCTGAAAAACCATTCTGACCTGCTTCACATGAGACTCCCAATCATCTGAGAAGATCAAAATGTCATCCAAGTAAACAATCAGGAATTTATCCAGATACTCACGGAAGATGTCATGCATAAAAGACTGAAACACAGATGGAGCATTGGCAAGTCCGAACGGCATCACTAGATACTCAAAATGACCCTCGGGCGTATTGAATGCAGTTTTCCATTCATCTCCTTGCCTGATTCTCACCAGATTATACGCACCACGAAGATCTATCTTAGTGAACCAACTAGCCCCCTTAATCCGAGCAAACAAGTCAGATAACAATGGCAAGGGATACTGAAATTTAACAGTGATCTTATTAAGAAGGCGGTAATCAATACACGGTCTCAGCGAACCATCCTTCTTGGCTACAAAGAAGAACCCTGCTCCCAGTGGTGATGACGATGGGCGAATATGTCCCTTCTCCAGGGATTCCTTCACATAACTGCGCATAGCGGCGTGTTCAGGCACGGATAAATTAAATAATCGACCTTTAGGGAATTTACTACCAGGAATCAAATTGATGGCACAATCACAATCCCTATGCGGAGGTAGAGCATCGGACTTGGGCTCTTCAAATACATCCTGATAATCAGACAAGAACTCTGGGACCTCAGAAGGGGTGGATGACGAAATCGACAAAAATGGAACATCACCATGTACCCCCTGACAACCCCAGCTGGATACCGACATGGAATTCCAATCCAATACTGGATTATGGGTTTGTAGCCATGGCAACCCCAACACGACCACATCATGCAGATTATGCAAAACCAGAAAGCGAATAACTTCCTGATGTGCAGGAGCCATGCACATGGTCAGCTGGGCCCAGTATTGAGGTTTATTCTTGGCCAAAGGTGTAGCATCAATTCCTCTCAATGGAATAGGACACCGCAAAGGCTCCAAGAAAAACCCACAACGTTTAGCATAATCCAAATCCATCAGATTCAGGGCAGCGCCCGAATCCACAAACGCCATGACAGAAAACGACGACAAAGAGCACATCAAGGTAATGGACAGAAGGAATTTGGACTGTACAGTACCAATGACGGCAGACCTGGCGGACCGCTTAGTGCGCTTAGGACAATCAGAAATAGCGTGAGTGGAATCACCACAGTAGAAACACAGACCATTCAGACGTCTGTATTCCTGCCGTTCAACTCTAGTCATAGTCCTATCGCACTGCATAGGCTCAGGTTTAACCTCAGGCAGTACCGCCAAATGGTGCACAGATTTACGCTCGCGCAAGCGTCGACCGATCTGAATGGCCAAAGACAAAGACTCATTCAAACCAGCAGGCATAGGAAATCCCACCATGACATCCTTAAGAGCCTCAGAGAGACCCTTTCTGAACAAAGCTGCCAGCGCAGATTCATTCCACTGAGTGAGTACTGACCATTTCCTAAATTTCTGACAATATACTTCTATATCATCCTGACCCTGGCACAAAGCCAGCAAATTTTTCTCAGCCTGATCCACTGAATTAGGCTCATCGTACAGCAATCCGAGCGCCAGGAAAAACGCATCGACACTACTCAATGCAGGGTCTCCTGGCGCAAGAGAAAATGCCCAGTCTTGAGGGTCGCCGCGCAAAAAAGAAATAATAATCAAAACCTGTTGAATAGGATTACCAGAAGAATGAGGTTTCAAGGCCAGAAATAGCTTACAATTATTTTTGAAACTTAGAAACTTAGTTCTATCTCCAAAAAACAAATCAGGAATAGGAATTCTTGGTTCTAACATAGATTTCTGATCAATAGTATCTTGAATTTTTTGTACATTTATAACGAGATTATCCATTGAAGAGCACAGACCCTGAATATCCATGTCCACACCTGTGTCCAGAATCACCCAAATGTCTAGGGGAAAAAAAAAAAAGTGAACACAGAGCAGAAAAAAAAAAAAATGTCAGAACTTTTTCTTTCCCTCTATTGAGAATCATTAGTTTGGGCTCCTTGTACTGTTATGTTTGCTAATGACAGGTGTTATGAAGGCAATCCAGAAACACAGTGTGCATAGCGATCAGAGCGCACACAGTGATCTGACAAATACCCAAAAATACAAGAACGAGCTCTGAGACGTGGAAACTCTGTAGACTGCACACCTGATCCTATCCTAAACACAACTAAAAGCGGCTGTGGATTGCGCCTAACAACTACCTAGGCAACTCGGCACAGCCTAAGAAACTAGCTAGCCTGAAGATAGAAAAATAGGCCTGACTTGCCCCAGAGAAATTCCCCAAAGGAAAAGGCAGCCCCCCACATATAATGACTGTGAGTAAGATGAAAAGACAAAACGTAGGGATGAAATAGATTCAGCAAAGTGGGGCCCGATATTCTAGGACAGAGCGAGGACAGTAAAGCGAACTTTGCAGTCTACAAAAAACCCTAAAGCAAAACCACGCAAAGGGGGCAAAAAAAACCACCGTGCCGAACTAACGGCACGGCGGTACACCCTTTGCGTCTCAGAGCTTCCAGCAAAACAAAAGACAAGCTGGACAGAAAAAAAGCAACAAAAAAGCAAAAAGCACTTAGCTATACAGAGCAGCAGGTCACAGGAACAATCAGGAGAAGCTCCGATCCAACACTGAAACATTGACAAGGAGCAAGGATAGCAGCATCAGGCGGAGTTAAGTAATGAAGCAGTTAACGAGCTCACCAGAACACCTGAGGGAGGAAGCTCAGAAGCTGCAGTACCACTTGTGACCACAGGAGTGAATTCAGCCACAGAATTCACAACACGTCCCCCTCTCCTCTGCCTCATTGCCCGTCCTCCTCTCCTCTGCCCCCTGCCTCATTGCCCGTCCCCCTCTCCTCTGCCCCCTGCCTCATTGCCCGTCCCCCTCTCCTCTGCCCCCCGCCTCATTGCCCGTCCCCCTCTCCTCTGCCTCATTGCCCGTCCCCCTCTCCTCTGCCTCATTGCCCGTCCTCCTCTCCTCTGCCCCCTGCCTCATTGCCCGTCCTCCTCTCCTCTGCCCCCTGCCTCATTGCCCGTCCCCCTCTCCTCTGCCCCCTGCCTCATTGCCCGTCCCCCTCTCCTCTGCCCCCCGCCTCATTGCCTGTCCCCCTCTCCTCTGCCCCCCTGCCTCATTGCCCGTCCCCCTCTCCTCTGCCCCCCGCCTCATTGCCCGTCCCCCTCTCCTCTGCCTCATTGCCCGTCCTCCTCTCCTCTGCCCCCCCACCTCATTGCCCGTCCCCCTCTCCTCTGCCCCCTGCCTCATTGCCCGTCCCCCTCTCCTCTGCCCCCTGCCTCATTGCCCGTCCCCCTCTCCTCTGCCCCCCGCCTCATTGCCTGTCCCCCTCTCCTCTGCCCCCCTGCCTCATTGCCCGTCCCCCTCTCCTCTGCCCCCCGCCTCATTGCCCGTCCCCCTCTCCTCTGCCTCATTGCCCGTCCTCCTCTCCTCTGCCCCCCCACCTCATTGCCCGACCCCCTCTCCTCTACCCCCCCACCTCATTGCCCGTCCCCCTCTCCTCTGCCCCCCCCCCCCCCCCCCCCCCCCGCCTCGTCCTCACTGATCCCTTCTCCTTTTGTCGGTGCAGCTTCTGCCATCAGACGGGATGATAAGGAAACATTCTCATGTCAAGATTGGCCGCTATCACCAGCACCTGACAGAGCAGCTGGAGCTCGACCTCTCCCCGCTGGAGTACATGATGAAGTGTTACCCCGAGATCAAGGAGAAGGAGGAGATGAGGAAGATCATCGGCCGCTACGGCCTGACGGGGAAACAGCAGGTGCGTGCGGCCAGGGGCAAGAGTGGGGCGGCGGCCAGGGGCAAGAGTGGGGCGGCGGCCAGGGGCAAGAGTGGGGCGGCGGCCAGGGGCAAGAGTGGGGCGGCGGCCAGGGGCAAGAGTGGGGCGGGGCCAGGGGCAAGAGTGGGGCGGGGCCAGGGGCAAGAGTAGGGCGGAGCCAGGGCGAAGATTCTACCCTAGCACAGATCACAGCTGTCAGAAGTTATAAGAGGGGATGAAATCAGTCACACATGATGTAATGTCTGGAGGTTATATCCGTACTGGAGCGTTATAAAAGGGGCTGATATCGGTGTCCTGGCCCATGGAGTTAACCTGACTGAGCACCAAAGTCTCTGGCATCGGTCTGTACCACAATCCGCCCAAGCACCTGCGCCAGATGCTCTAGGTGTTCCTCCCAGAAGATGGCAATATCATCCAGGTATGCGGCCACGTACCCTTCAAGTCCCTTGAGCAGTGTGTTGACCATCCGCTGAAAAGTGGTAGGGGCATTCTTCATGCCGAACGGTATCACGGTGGACTCATACAGTCCAAAAGGGGTAATAAAGGCAGAGTGTTCCCATGCCTCACGGGTCAGGGGAATCTGCCAATATCCCCGGCTCAGATCCATGATGGTCAGGTACTTATCCCCGGCCCACTGGTCGAGCAGGTCATCGATGCGTGGTATGGGGAACTCATCGGTGACCGACAGTGTTGAGCCCCCTGTAGTTCATGCAAACCGGGTTGTTCAGTCCTTTTTGGGGACGAGGACTAAAGGAGAAGCTCACGTGCTGCTGGACGCTTGGATCACCTCTAGCTTCAGCATTTGTTGGCGCATCTGCTTCTGCACCTCATCATAGACCCGATATGCTGAACGCCGGATCGGGGGGGGGGGGGGGGGGGGGTGCAATTTCCGGTGTTCGCTGCTGAACAGCTCCTGGAAGGGTTGCAGGGTGACCTTCACATCCTCAATGGATCCACCTGCCTTGGCTTGGGTGAGCAGATCCAGGAGGGCGTCTGCCTCTCTTCCTTCGGGATGGTTGCACATTAGGAGGGCGCAGGCCTCCCGCTCATGATGGGCCTTCATCATGTTCACGTGGAAGGCCTTACACGGACGTGGTCCAGGGTGACCAGGTATTTGACTGCGTAGATCTGCTGGCACATGAAGTATGGGCTCTCCCAGGCCACCTGAAGCTTGTTCTGTGGTAAGGGGACCAGTAGCCACACCTTTTGGCGCACCTGGTAGGTCCTCTCGCAAGCATTCGGGTCGTGTTTCTGGTCAGTCTGGGCTTGCACCATATTGTCATACACCAGCCGCGTCAAGGTCATCAACTTGTCCCTGAAGTGCACAACATACTCTATGACCGACAATCCAGGGGTGGCCAAGTCCCCTTCCCATGCCTCTTTCACCAGATCCAAGGGCCCCCACACATGTAGCCCATACAGAAGCTCAAAGGCGGAGAACCCCGTTGAGGCCTATGGAACCTCCTGGTAGGCAAATAACAGATGTGGGAGGTACCGCTCCCAATCTCTCCCGTGGGAGTCGACCAACATCTTAAGCATCTGCTTCAAGGTGCCATTGAATTGCTTGCACAGGCCATTAGTCTGCGGATGGTACGGGCTGACCACCAGATGTTGCGTTTGTATTTGCTTACAAAGGGACTCAATCATCTCCGTCATGAACTGGGTCCCTTGGTCGGTGAGCACTTCCTGGGGAAATTCCACTCGGGAGAAAATCTCCAGTAAGGCGGTAGCCACCTTATTAGCCCGAATGGATGACAAAGCTACTGCTTCCAGGTACCGGGTGGCATAATCTACTACGTCAGTATGAAGCATTTTCCGGAGCGGCTACGACTGGACAGCTGTCCAATGAGATCCACAGTGACCCTCCTGAAAGGCTCCTCAATGATGGTCAATGGCGCCACCCCACCTTCCTCACTCTCTGACAGATGTCACACGAACGGCAGTAGGCAGCTACATAGGCCTCCATTTTAGGCCAGTAGAAATTCTGAGCGAGCCTGGCCTTGGTTTTAGCAATCCTTAAGTGTCTGGCCATCGGAATCTCATGTGCGATCTGCAACAATTCCACCCTAAACGGATAGGTTACCACTAGCTGTCGGTCCCGGCGCCACACCTCTGGTGGACCGTTACCGGTACAGCCGTCCCTGGTCCCAGACCACCTGCTCACAGTCTGACTCTATGGGAGGCTGTGCCACCTGCTCCTTGAGAGCCTTCATGCTGTCGTCAGCTTCTAATGCCGCCTGAAACCCCTGACTAGACGTGGCCAGAATTGACTAAACCGTCACGTCTTCTGTCAGTTCCCCAAGACCTGTCTCCTGGCCTCCGTCTGACTCGGCAGCCAGTTGGTCGGAGGTAGGGAAGCTACCAGACCTCCTTGAGGTTACTTGGGCTCTGGTGCTTCCACTCCTGCTGACAGTGGCCACCACTGCTGCGACCATGGGTAGTGCCTGCTTTTCCTCCACTCCTGACCAAGTCGCTGGGTCAGGCAGACTAACCTGGCCTTCTGACATCCCTGATGTGGGGGACTCCTGCCCTGGGACCTTACCTGGTGGCTCCACGTCTCCTGTGACACCACCACTCCCCAGGGTCTGTACCTCTCCCTGCAGCGGTTCTGAACTCAGCAGCCTGGACTCATCTAGGGGCCCTGCACTTCCCGTGGCAGCCTCCCCCACCCTGCAGCTCCATGTCCCCTGCCTCTCCCACTAGAGGACAATAGATCCCAGCACACTGGCAGATCACACCTGAGGACATCTTCACACCTCTCGCCTGTCACAGCTGCCTTCCCTGTGCATGTAGTGTCAGTGTATGGGAAAGTCTCAGATTTTGCTTCCCCCTCCACAGCAGGAGGCACATTCAATACATTAACATCAACCTCATTAGCAGTGGACATTTCAAGACCGTCTATGGGAGCCGAACTTGGGGGTTCAGTGGCCACATACTGGGACACTGCCCCAAATCAGTCCCAAGCAAAACATTGGTGGGAATATTTGCTGATACCCCCTCCTCCCGCATTCCCCTCCCAGCACCCCAGTCCAAATACACCTTGGCGGCGGGCAGTGCCGGTTCGACTCCTCCAATCCCAGAGACAGAGTTTTTCTGGGTACCAAATCCCGGGTAGACACCACCTCAGGCTGTACAAGGGTCATCTCGGCGCCGGTGTCCCACAGTCCCATGACCGCTGCGAGGCCAATGGTGATGGGTTGGTAATTGTCAAGAGACCCACCACCACCTCCCCACAGACTAAACAGTGGACGGGGCCTTTTGGCGCTGGGGACACATGGCCTTGATGTGTCCTGGTTGGTTGCAATGATGACATTGGCGGGATTCCACTGGCCATAGCCGCTTGCAGAAGGGCATACGATCCTGCTTGGCTCGGGTGGACAGATGAGGGGCAGCCCACTGCAGGACTGAGCACATTGGCAGGTTCCTTCAGGAGCATTGGCTGGACTCCCCATTGCCTTGAGCAGCACAATCGTCCAAGTCCTCCCCATCGACCATAGCATTGGCCATTTCCTGGCTTTGGGACCTGGTGCCTCTGGCCATTCTTAACCCTTTGGTTACTGACACAGAAGTGCGACCCGTGAACCCACACACCTTATATTATTTGCACTCTTCACAGTCTAATGCTGAGCTGATCTTATCCCAAAAGCTACCGCTAGTAATCCTTAGTGTGTGTGGGACCCCTATTCCTAGACACTAATATCTCGATCCCACCGCTGCCACCACTTGTGAGGAAAACACACGACGGAGCCGGGAGATACTGATATCCCCACCACCACCACCACCGTCACCAATCTGTGATGGAGCTTACAAAGTCACAGCTCTCTGGTGCCCCCTTACCCTCTGGTCCGTCAGGAAACTGCACCTAGGATAAGAAGTCCCAGAGAGGCTGCCATGTCACTTACTGATTATCGGGGCACTCTGGCGTGAGGGCAGTATATATATCACCAGTCCCAGGCCGGAAATATACACTGCTCACAAAAATAAAGGGAACACTAAAATCCCACATCTTAGACATGAATGAAATATTCCAGTTGTAAATCTTTATTCATTACATAGTGGAACGTGTTGAGAACAGTAAAACCTAAAAATGATCAACGTAAATCACAACTAATATCCCATGGAGGTCTGGAGTTGGAATAATGCTCAATATCAAAGAGGAAAATGAAGTTACAGGCTGATCCAATTTCAGTGGAAATGCCTCAAGACAAGGAAATGATGCTCAGTAGTGTGTGTGGCCTCCACGTGCCTGTATGACCTCCCTACAACGCCTGGGTATGTTCCTGATGAGGTGGCGGATGGTCTCCTGAGGGATCTCCTCCCAGACCTAGACTAAAGCATCCGCCAACTCCTGGACAGTCTGTGGTGCAACGTGACGTTGGTGGATGGTGCGAGACATGATGTCCCAGATGTGTTCAATCGGATTCAGGTCTGGAGAACGGGCGGCCAGTCCACAGCCTCAATGCCTTCATCTTGCAGGAACTGCTGACACACTCCAGCCACATGAGGTCTGGCATTGTCCTGCATTAGGAGGAACCCAGGGCCAACCGCACCAGCAAATGGTGTCACAAGGGGTCTGAGGATCTCACCTCTACCTAATGGCAGTCAGGCTACCTCTGGCGAGCACATGGAGGGCTCCAAAGAAATGCCACCCCACACCATTACTGACCCACTGCCAAACCGGTCATGCTGAAGGATGTTGGAGGCAGCAGATCGCTCTCCACGGTGTCTCCCGACTCTGTCACGTCTGTCACATGTGCTCAGTGTGAACCTGCTTTCATCCGTGAAGACCACAGGGCGCCAGTAGTGAATTTGCCAATCCTGGTGTTCTGTGGCAAATGCTAAGTGTCCTGCACGGTGATGGGCTGTGAGCACAACCCCATCTGTGGACGTCGGGCACTCGGACCATCATCATGGAGTCGGTTTCTAACCGTTTGTGTAGACACATGCACATTTGTGGCCTGCTGGAGGTCATTTTGCAGGGCTCTGGCAGTGCTCCTCCTATTCCTCCTTGCACAAAGGCTGAGGTAGCGGTCCTGCTGCTCGGTTGTTGCCCTCCTACGGCCCCCTCCACGTCTCCTGGTGTACTGGCCTGTCTCCTGGTAGCACCTCCAGCCTCTGGACACTACGCTGATACACAGCAAACCTTCTTGCCACAGCTCGCATTGATGTGCCATCCTGGATGAGCTGCACTACCTGGGCCACTTGTGTGGGTTGTAGAGTCCGTCTGATGCTACCACGAGTGTGAAAGCACAACCAACATTCAAAAGTGACTAAAACATCAGCCAGAAAGCATTGGTATGGAGATGGGGTCTGTAGTCCCCACCTGCAGAACCTCTCCTTTGTGTCTTGATGATTGCCAATAATTTCCATCTGTTGTCTATTCCATTTGCACAAGAGCATGTGAAATTGATTGTCGAACAGTGTTGCTTCATAAGTAGACAGTTTGATTTCACAGAAGTTTGATTTACTTGGAGTTATATTCTGTTGTTTAATTGTGCCCTTTATTTTCTTGAGCGGTGTATATATAAACTTCCGATCCGTCGTGCCAGGATCCCCCAATAATGCCGGGACGGTATGCTGCCACCAGTTCCTCATTAGATATAAACCCGCTCCATTTACAAGCTTATATCGGGTCAGAAACCAACCCCAGGTAGCATTTAAGTACTAGCCGGACTCGCAGACGTGGGAAATAGGGTTTTGAGATTAAAAAGAAAAAAAAAAAAAAACAGCCCAAATTAATTGCAATTTTAATTGCCGAAAGGCGCACTAGGATCTACATATACTGTATATACAGAGTAATATTGGAGCCAGAGGTACAGATAAGAGTAGGGTGCAGGTTGGGGATAGCAGTTAGCTGTATGTGTCACGTTACCGTTTCTTATCACATGTGGATGGAGGGAAGCTCTCGTATCCACAGGCACCTACTTAGTTTCTGGTCCGTCTCCACACGTGACGTGATAGAACAATGAAAAAGTCTAAATGTGTGTAGTTAGCTTTTAACCCTTAGCTCGCCCCCTCCCATGTTTGCCACCACCCCTCTGGGTTGGACTGAATTCTCCTTTGACCTCCTAGCTTAAATAATTCCCAATATCTAGGATGGGTCATAACTTCCAGGGGGAATCCAAACTGGATGACTGACCTCTCAATGGGTTTGTTGGGGCTGGACCAATAGTCCAAACTTGGGTCAGCTAAGGCTACTTTCACACTAGCGTCAGTACAGGGCCGTCGCCATGCGTCGGCTCGACATACCGACGCAAGCTGTGAAAAAAAATTAAAACGGGGGCAGCGGATGCAGTTTTACAACGCATCCACTGCCCCATTGTAATGTCAGGGGAGGAGGGGGCGGAGTTCCGACCGCGCATGCGCGGTCTGAAATTGCAGACTCGACACACAAAAAATCCTTACATGGAACGTTTTTTTGAGCCGACTGTTCGCCAAAACGACGCATCCATCGCGCGACGTGTGGCCATACGCGGCAATGCGTCGGTAATGCAAGTGTATGGAGAAAAAACGCATCCTGTGGGCACATTTGCAGGATGCATTTTTTTCACCAAAAACGACGCATTGCGACGTACGCCAGAAAACGCTACTGTGAAAGTAGCCTAAGTGGTTCTGGAGAGCCAGTCTCGATAGCTCGGTATCCAGGACAACTAGAGAAATGAGACGCGGGGGTGCGTGCGGAGGGCTCCCAGGGTTCTGGTGGTATATTGGACTTAACCCTGAGATGCACGGTACTCTCATAATTTATCTCTAGGGGTCGGTGCCCAAGTGTCTAGAGCTTTCCCTTGCTGTGGTCCGCCTTGCACAAAAGACATCAGGGGGTCCCAGCTCTGCTCCACCTCGCCTTCATTAACACGTGGCCTCTAATTCTCTGGCCAAATCGTGAAGTTCTGTTCTTTTGGGGGATATGTGTACTTTTCCCAAGCGGAGGGGCATATTTCAGGAGTGAAAAGGGAGATCTCAGGATAATCTATGGGGCCTGAATTAATCCAAAATGGAGTCTCCTGTGTCCCTTACAAACCCCTTATAACACTCTAGTACTGATATAACCTCCAGACATTACACCATATGTGACTGATATCAGCCGCTCCGTTGTAACTCCGTGGTGTTATGGGGGCTGGGAGGTTTCTGCTTTCTTTGACTCCTGTTAGTCTCCAGAATTGCTGATAACTGAGAGAACAGGCTGTGCGTACTGTTCCAGGGTGAGTTGGCAGTCTGGTGCTGAGGTTTTCAGGCCTAGTATTCTGCTCTCCGAACGTGTGCCCTTCCGCCCGTCTCCCGTCCATCCGTCTGTCCGCCCTCCTCCCCTCCCGTCTGTCCGCCCTCCTCCCCTCCCCTCCCGTCTGTCCGCCCTCCTCCCCTCCCGTCTGTCCGCCCTCCTCCCCTCCCGTCTGTCCGCCCTCCTCCCCTCCCCTCTGTCCGCCCTCCTCCCCGCCCGTCTGTCCGCCCTCCTCCCCGCCCGTCTGTCCGCCACCTGTACGTCATACCCCCATCCCCTGGTGACGCCTTTCTCTCGACGCAGGTGAGTCCTATTCGTAACCTGTCCGATGGGCAGAAGTGCCGCGTCTGCTTCGCCTGGCTGGCCTGGCAGAATCCCCACATGCTGTTCTTGGATGAACCCACCAATCATCTGGACATTGAGACGATCGATGCTCTGGCAGACGCCATCAATGACTTTGAAGGAGGGATGATGCTTGTGAGCCACGACTTTCGGCTGATCCAGCAGGTGAGATATCGTTCACAGACAGGTGGCATTTTCCATGGAGCCTGGAATTGACTGATGGGTTGTGTTAATGGCAGGTGGCTCAGGAAATATGGGTGTGCGAAAAGCAGGCGGTCACCAAGTGGACCGGAGACATCTTATCCTACAAGCAGCACCTGAAGTCCAGACTAAATGAAGACGAGCCACAACGAAAGGCCAACTAGCCAGCGGAGGGAACGATGATCTGTGTTCTTGGAGTATATGGGAAACCTATGGCAAATAAAACTGCCCCATAGTCATCAGCAACAGATTCATGTGTGCACTGCTCTGTACCGCGCCCGTCGCCCCCGACATCACTGTACTAGGACAGTTGGTGTTCATAGGCCATGGACAGGACTGCAGTGCCGGAGGCTTCGGGGCATCTGCACTCTGTGCCGCAGTCTCCTCATTGATGAGCAAATTTGTCTTTGTTTGTTTCATTTAAAAAATAAAAAAATATATTTATCTGTAATTGAAATGAATAAAGACAGAAACCGAACTGATCATCTTCTATCCGCTGCTTGTCTGTCCAGATCACCAATGCAGTGGTTACAGATGACGAGAAACTGGTACTGAATATACCGCAGTGAACACAGTCCTTATCCGCTGCTTGTCCAGATCACCGATGCGGAGCGGTTGTAGATGACTGTCATGATTCACACCATGACGGTCAACACTGTAACGGATCCCAGCAGTATGTCAGGGATCCCGGGGAGGATATCTTTATCGTCCCCACTACTCACACCAATTTGTCATGAACTGGGGTTTGGTTGCCTCTGGTTCCTTCTGGAGGGGATTTATCTATTTCCCAGTTCCGGTTTGGAACTTGCAGCTCTCTGGCGCCCCCCCTTACTTTCAGGTCAGACTAGCTACTGCACCTAGGGTAATTAGTCGCCAGAACGGCTGCCTGCTATGTACTGGCTATTGAGCACGATGCAGCGAGGGCGGTATAACTACTCCCACTCAGGCAGGAACAATAATTATTGCACAGGACAAGGTATGCTGCCACCAGCTCCGATTGCACCAAAGGTTAGCGGGTCCGGAGCCAACCCAAATCAGTAGCGCAATTCACTTCAGAGGGCTTGGTGTACGTTTTAGAGCAAAAGCTAGTAATTTATATATTTTACTCCATAAAAGAACAGGCAGTGTTTATAAAAGGTATATAAAGATGTTACAATATGAGACAAAGTATATACAAAGCAA